>NC_057388.1:84291353-84526264 GCF_019320065.1 Cervus canadensis
CTTTGATGGTTAGTTTTTTGAAGCAATATTCTGAGAGATGGAATGCGTGAGATGCAATCTCTTATTAATTAAACTGCAACCGGAGGAATAATTAACACCAACAAAAGCAGAAATGTAAACACTTTGAATGGACAAGGTGGTTAATTCTGAGAATCAAGATCAAAGGAAAGTTGGAAGCAGAAATCTTTAACTATTTGGGAAAATAATATAGCATTTTGAGGGGACTAGCATCAAAATACAGGCACTAGAGAATCAAAATGAACAACTCTGAAATCTTCCACCAGCAATGTTCTGCTCTTCTTTGTGTCCTGGAAGAAGAACAACAGTAAACGTTGCTGCCCAGTCAACATCTAGAACAGTGAGGCTGTGGGCAGCTGTGGTCACCTGCGGTCACCTGCAATGTTGCTTCAAGGGCCCGTAGAGGCACAGGGCCAGTGGATACCCTCACGTGGGGAAGCAGCAGTTCCAATGCACAAGAGTTCTCCCTACCATTTAAGGTTCTAACTCGGTACAAACATCCGGCTGGAGGAAAGTACTGTCTTCAGCTAGTACTATTTCAAATCCCTGTTCATCCAAAATGATGTGAAGAAACAGCACATGGATATGTTGTGAAAAACAGTCATCTACAAAAATTCTGTGGTAGCTACAGCTCCATTTCTAAGCTTCCTGCAGACAGGCAAATAAGAAATCTTTATGAATGAGGTCGAGCTATGAAAGTTTAACTCATACCAAATAAATAGTATATTTTGCTAAACTCTCTGATAGACATCAGTGATAACACTGATGGGGAAAGAAAAGACTGATGTACTTCCAAGCAAAAATTCTTTCATATGACATTGAACCCACATGCTTAACTACAGTGAAGCAACTGGAATACATTGATTTTTATAAAACAGGAAAATTTCTAACCAAAGTCATGACAACTGTACTCTCGCTTAACTTATATTTTACCTCAGAAAGACAAGTGCATCTATTTATGGGCTGTCCTTTGTACACAAGTAACCCTCAAAACAAGGGCATCATTGTTAAGAAAACCCATTCATTTGGGCCATGAATGATAACCCATTATAAGTCCATGGTTAGAGACCTAACAATCAGCCAGGAAAAAAGCAGGAGGAGCACAGGGTAGAGTTTCCTGTGAAACTCTAAATGGCTTGAGCTTGTGTCCCTGGCTTCCTCTTGCATTTCCCATGACACATCTCCTCGAAACTCTTCAGGGCAACTTCCCCACCAGAGACACTTTTTTGAGCAACAGTGTAGGAACCATGTTTTTCAAAGCCACTGTTTATCATCACTGTTTATCAAAGCCACTTTATTCATCACTGTCAATGCGATGGCTTTTATCAAAAGGTCTTCATCTTGGAGCACATGCTAATCACGATCCTGTGGCAGTAACATACTTCTATTAGTGTTTCCAAACCAAAATACAGAATGAGTAGGAGAGATGTGTCTCAACCCTGGTGAGGACGCACAGGCCTCGGAAATGAAAGGAAGCCCTTCACAGGCACAAAAACGATTCTTCCACAGTCAAAAAGAGGGCTTCTTACTTTTATCAAAATCACTGAGATTTAATCTGATACAACTGCATATCATACATATCTATTTATTTAAACTGTACCCAGCCTATTTCATCTTTACATGATTTCCAGGGTCAGGGAAAGACAAGTTTCAAGGTATCAGCTATTGCTGCCTTCTCAACTCTACTCCCTCATTTTTAAACTTGGTAACATGTTCTTACTAAGTTAGAAAAAAAAAAGGAGACTATTTAAAAGTCAACGTATCACCGTAAAATTTGTATTTATCCTTTTACTTTTATCATTCTCACCTTGACATTCCTAACAATTGAGACTTCTGACTTCGGTAGAAGTACATTCCTTTGCAGTTAAAAAAAAATAATTTTGCTACAACTTATCTAAAATGTTATAATTAAAATATAAACATGCCAATGCTTATTGGTTAAAAAAAAACAACAACAACAACTGAAGCAAGATTAACATCATTTGTCCTAAAATGCAAGCCATCTATTGGAATCAACAGATCTTAAGGAATTTAATCATTACAAATTTGTTCTCAATAATTAGAAATTCATTTCAAAAGGCAGTATTTCCCACAAGCCCAAAGTCTAGATTTCAACTCTTAATATTATGATGTTGTTTCTAATCAATCTTAAAATGAACTGGAATTTCTGTTTTTCACCTAGGGGTTCCGATGAGTTTCCAAAGACCAGTAACAAATTTTCACCTGTTTTTTCTTGTGACTAATGACACTGCGCCATTGCACGTGGTCATGTTGTTTTTGTTCAGTTGCTAAGTGGTGTCTGACTCTTTGTGAGCCCATGGACTGCAGCATGCCAGGCTTCCCTGTCCTTCACTATCTCTCAGAGTTTTCTCAAACTCATGTCCATTGAGTCCGGGATGCCATGCAACCATCTCATCCTCTGTTGCTCCCTTCTTCTCCTGCCCTCAATCTTTCCCAGCATCAGGGTCTTTTCCAAGGAGTCAGCTCTTCGCATCAGGTGGCCAAAGTATTGGAGCTTCAGTTTCAGCTTCAGTCCTTCCAATGAATATTCAAGGCTGATCTCCTTTAGGATGGACTGGTTGGATCTGCTTGCTGTCCACGGGACTCCTTGGACAGCAAGTAGTCCCTTGAACATGGTGGTGAACCTAAACTAAAGACAAAATCAGAACTGGCCTCATCCATTTGTTGTTAGGTAATTATGATTTGAATGACATTGAGAGACCATATTTGAAGATAAAATTTCTCTGTTCTTAACCAAAATCCCATTCTGGGTAATAGGTTAAGGAAGTAGTACCCTCTCTTTATTCATCCTTCTTACAAAAGGCATGTATCTCTAAATGTCACATCTTACTGTGAATTAGTTAACAGATGCATTTCCTATATGAGAGAAATCTGAACCAAGGAGAAGTAATAGAGGTAGGAGGAAAGTTCCCTGAAGGCAGGAAGTGATGAGAAGGGAGTGAAAAATGGCAGCCCCGAGTACAGTCATAGACCTAATTGAAATGACTCATTCTAGGCTAGGATCAAATCAGTGACCTTGGCCTCATTCATGCTGTGAACCATTCAAGTGTGCTGATAGATCACATTGAAAACCATCATAAATTCACAAGCTGAAACTATTCTATCTCAAGAATAAGTCTGGAACTGTGATTATATCCGGTTTTTATGGAAGTTTTATGGAAAGTGTCTGTACCGACTTTGCAAATAGAAAGAGCCCATATTTGAGGTTGTAGTAATTCCATTCTCCACTCCACCTTGAAATTTTAGAAGAGATCATCTCTTCTGGCACAAAGAATACCATTCTCATAAGGATACCTAAGAGTTAGTCTTGGCAACAAGGTTGAGTTAATTATGGGACTCTGGCAGGTCAATTTGTGGTAAGAAAAATGACAGAGGATCCCTGAAGGATGGGTGCAGAAGTGCAGTGTCAGGGACAAACCTCAGTGCATAGCGGTCTATGCATTCCTCTCCCCACATAGTCCATATCCCAGACTCAGAGCCCTGTGCTTCCAATGGGATACCATTAAACCTAGGACTGTAGTCTGCCAGGCTCATTTGTCCATGGGATTTCTCAGGCAAGAATACTGGAGTAGGTTGCTATTTCCTTCTTCAAGGGATCTTCCCAACCCAGGGATCTAACCCAAGTCTCCTGCATTGGAGGTGGGTTCATTACCACTGAGCCACTGGGGAAACCCTACAATTCACAGGAAGAGCTATTAAAGGTGGGACCCTTCTCTCATGGCCCATGTAGTACAAGGTAGAACCTTACATTCTCAGCCTTGGGTAGGCTCAGAAGCTCAGATCTATTTTGTTTTTGCATAACTTATTTTTCACTGTTGAGGGATATTTTGTTGATTTAACCAGATACTTTGAAAGCCCTCAAAAACTGAGGGTAAGTTCTAAAGTTGACTGTGGGCTTGAGGGATGACTCCAATTCTCCATGCTTCCATTTTCCCTGGCTCTATAATAAGGTGTGAAGTATCTCTCTTATCAGCCTTTCTTCCCAGGTCCTCTAAGGTCAAATTAAACAATTGGTATGTTTATGAGATTTTCAGAAGAAAAGGACATCATTTAACATTCTGCTATTGCACTGCTAAATAAACCATTCATTTAAGTACAATTTTAAAACTCGATTTACTTAATGTCTTTATGACTAATAAGGATGACTAATTCCAACTCGGAAATGGTTATCTCAGGCATTGTATTCTAAATAATAATTTAACATTTAACAATATTTGGAATACTTCTGTATTCTAAATGAAATGTCTAGGAGAGTCACATCTGCTGAAATGTCTCATACACCTCATATCCTAGGACAAATTGAAAAAAAAAGAAAGCAAGAATTAATAGTTGTAGCTTTTCACCATGGCTCTAGGCTGTACATATTTGTGAAAACTAATAGCAAGAATATTATTGAAAAAGAATGAAAGGGAACATAGTTTTCACTTGAATTTTTTCTTTGGAGAATTCTTGAATTCTTGAATTCTCTTTGGAGAGAGGAAGAATGATTGTGAGATGACTGATTCCAGGGCCATTCCTGAACCTCCATGACAGCTTGTTTAAGCCCCTCTTATAGTATTATCACACTATATAGCACGTGGTTTCACTTGTCTATAATAGCAGTAACACACATCTATAAACACACAGTATAAACACATCTATGTTACTGAACTCTGGAAGCTTTTTCTTCTCTCTCCCTCCTGTTCTCTCCTAACTTAGTGCCTAGCATAGAAGAAAAGCCCAATAAATGTTTAATGAATGAATGGATAGTAAATAAATGAGTGAATAATGACATCTATGGAAGAGGACTATAGAAAATAATGAATTATTCAAGCTGCTCTTTAGTCCTTATTGGGTGCTGGTGTTTTGTGTATAATTCTTAAAAGCTGAAAGCCAACTGATATCTCTAGGAGACAAGTAAAGAAAAACCCATATTCTTGTTTCTACTTCATTGGCAAGCTTTACAAAAGGAGAGCATTCTTATAATCAATAGTTAAGGAAAGTATTTGAATTTCACATTTGATTATTATAAAACTTTCATTCCTCATGTGTATTAAAAAGCAGAGACATCACTTTGCTAACAAAGGTACATATAGTCAAAGCTATGACATGTCAGGTATGTAGACATGTACAGATGTGAGGGTTGGACCATATGGAAGGTTGAGACCTGAAGAACTGATGCTTTTGAACTGTAGTGCTAAAGACTCTTGAGAGTCCCTTGGACTGCAAGGAGATCCAACCAGTCAGTCCTAAAGAAATCAACCTTGAATAGTCATTGGAAGGACTGATGCTGAAGCTGAAGCTCCAATACTTTGGCTACCTGATGTGAAGAACTGACTTATTGGAAAATACCCTGATGCTGGGAAAGATGGAAGGCAGGAGGAGAAGGGGACAACTGAGAATGAGATGTTTGGATGGCATCACAGACTCAACGGACATAAGTTTGAGCAAACTCTGGGAGATAGTGAAGGACAGGAAAGCCTGGAGTGCTGCAGTCCATGGGGTCACAAAGAGTCAGACATGACTTAGCAACTGAACAACAACATTTCTCCGGTGGAACCCAAGTTCAATAAACTTCATCGTACACTGTTCATGAATAGAGTTATACATAGGCACACACTTTATTTTTTTTTTTTCTTTTCTGGTTAACTCTTCGGAGTTATCAGCCAATTATTTCTCTTGCATGGGAATGTGAAAATTATTATAAAGGATTAATAGGAAGTCATACAATATGTGTTAAGTACCATTCTAACTCAGTGTGTTTATTTTCCCTGAGAATATTATCAGTAACTTTCAAATGGCTCTCAAAACTGTATTCTTCCACTTAAAAGTCCATCAGTATACCTAATTCTTCTCCAGGGGATTTTCCCTACCCAGAGATCTAACCTGTGTCTCCTGCAGGCAGATTCTTTACCTCAGAGCCACCACAGAAGCCCATGGGCAACCCGCTCCAGTACTCTTTCCTGGGAAATCCCAAGGACAGAGGAGCCCAGTGGGCTACAGTCCATGGGATCGCAAAGAGTCAGAAACAACCTAGCGACTAAACAAACAAATATCTAATCCACTCCTCAAGCAAAGTTACTATCCGTTGTGATCAGCGTGTTAGCACTTGAATGTAAGAGTTCTAGGGAAATCTGTGTAGAATAGCATACCTGTATGGCAATATAAGGGCTTCCCAGGTGGCACTAGTTTTAAAGAACAGGCCTGCCAATGCAGCAGACATAAGAGATGGGAGTTCGATCCCTGGGTCAGGAAGATCCTCTGGACAAGGGCATAGCAAACTCACTGTATTCTTGCCCGCAGAATTCCAAGGACAGATCAGCCTGGCAGGCTACAGTCCATGGGGTCACAAAGAGTCAGACAGGACTTAGCAACTGAACAACAACAAGGATTCTCTCATGGCTTCCATGGTGGCTCAGTGGTAAAGAATCTGTCTGCCAATGCAGGAGAGGAGGGTTCCATCCCTGGGTTGGGAAGATCCCCTGGAGAAGGAGATGGCAACCCACTCTAGTAATCCCATGGACAGAGAAGCCTGGCAAAAGAGTCAGACACAACTTAGCAACTAAAAAACAAGAACATATTCAAGACCTCCCACTGACATCTCAAGAGAAATATACATTTAGCAGTGGATCTGGATCAGATGTAACACTTCACTCTGGTCGGCTTTCATCAAGTAATGAGCAAAGAGCTGTTCCAGTTGCACCATTCAATGCCTGAGTTATTTGGCTTTAAGCATTTGTTATATCTTTTTTGCCTTTTATGATGTTCTCTCAAGGCAAGAATACTGGGGATGACAGAGGATGAGATGGTTGGATGGCATCACCAGCTCGATGGACATGAGTTTGAGCAAGCTTCATTGCTCAAACTCCATTGAGTTGGTGATGGACAGGGAAGCCTGGTGTGCTGCAGTCCATGGGGTCACAAAGAATTGGACACGAGTGAGTGACTGAACTGAACTGAAGCATTTGTTAGATCCCTAGAGAATGGTACAGTAGGGAACTCTTCTGCCATCCTCCTATTGCAATCCACACCCAGACCTCCATATGCAAGCCACATATACACTGTCTCTCCACAAACTATTGCTTGGAGTATAGTTTTTTATTTTCTGGTGACTCTCTGATAAACCAGTTTAAAATGATGTATGTGTTAGGGTGGCCACCATCCACCCAGACTTCCTTCTCTCCTGTCCCCCTTTCCTACCATTGCATCTTCATGGGACTTATCACTAGACCACAGAGACTTCATAATCCTGGAACAGAAAGAGAGAAATTATCAACTACAAATGTTCCCACTATGATCCCACTCACAGTAACATTAAATATAATAGAACTCCCTTTCTAGAGATAGACTCTGGAAGCTCAGTGTTCTCCTTAAATTTTATGTCAACACTTTGAAATAAAAAAGAAGAGTTGAATGCAAATTGCGAAGACCTATCCTTTCTGTTGAAGAAACACCTATTTTTCTATACAAACAGAACTCTCCCCTAAATTCTTATACCTCCTTAAGATGATGCTAATACTCAAGCTGAAGAAGAAAGAACTATAGTAGAGAAGGAAATGAAGGCAAAAGAGAAGATAGAGAAAATCTGTAAAGATCAATCAAAGTGAATTGTGGTTAAAATTTTAAAATAAATACATCGAAAAAGGCAAAAACAACTACTAGAAAAATGGTAGCTCAGACATTATAAATCAATAGAGAGTGTGTGATGGGAAAAAAAAAAGGGAAGAATAGCCAACTAATAAGATAAATATAAAAAAGTAAAAAGTAAAGAAAGGATCAAATCTAGATAATAAAAGGAGATGAAATGTCAAATAATTTTCAGAGTCTTGCAGCCAAGAAGAAAAAGATTCAGAATGAGGACAAATTGTGGAAAAGGTTTTTAAAAACATCTGTAATGTGCTCCCCAATCTAAGACACTTTGTAGTTGTTAAGAACATAAAGTACAACCTATATATCTGTATTTGATTATTAAGATAATCATCTTTGGCACGTTAAAAAGTGCAGTTGTAAAAAAAAAAGTGTAGTTGTCCCAAATTACTACAACTTTTTAAAATTTAATGAGCTACCAACTAGGGAATTTACTGTCAGTTTATGGGAAGGAAGATGAAATTTAAAAATATAAAAAGCTATAAATTTTATCATAAAACAAATGATGTCAACTAGGTTTACTGTTTTTTTCCTGCCTGTTGGATTCAAAAGTCTTTTTAAAAGATAACAAGGAGCAGAAAAAGAAAAGAGTCACTGGACACTGTTTCACCTTATAGATGGTTGCTAATAACCAAATATCAACATCAAGTGTTGAGACAAAGGGTCTGGTTGCCATTGACTAGTGTACATACTTAGGAGGGTCATTTCTCTTCTCTGAGTGTCATGTTTCATCTTTAAAATGAGGGGATTCACTTAGAAGGTTACCTGGTTCTAATTCAACATGATAATTCAAACGTCACTGTAGTGGATGATGTTGTTCCCCACACAGATGGCTTCCCCCCCCAAAAGTCCTTTAAGGAATGATATGCTGACTTCCCTACCTGCTGGGACTATTGTGGTTGATGGCTCTTAGCTGCATTCCTCTATAGGATTGCCCTTGACCAAAGAGATCCACCCAGCTTAAGGTTATGCCCCCTTCCTGGGAGCAACTTGAATCCAGTGACAGGTCCATCAAGGGGTTATGTAAGGGCTGAGTCCTCTTGCCTCCATTCAGGACATCCCTGTAGAACCATCCCAGCCCTAGAGCTCCTGTGTTGTCTGCTGAAGTCTTTGTGACATTTGCATCACAGTTCAACTTCCCAGTTTTTTCTCCCAGAAACCCAACATGGAATAGGCATTAGATCCCTCTTCTGTGAAAATAGCAATGCCTTCTGGAGGCAGAAATGCTTTATTCTGAAATTTGAGGCATATTTCTTGCACTCATAATCAGAAACTGTGGAGCTAATACTACTGTCTGATCACAGTAGTGATCATTTTCACAGAAAATTATGAAATATTATCGAATTATTTCAGAAGAACAAGATTAAGTATGAGTATAGAAACACTAAATCTTAAGGTCTTTATTCATTACTCTAAAAGTAAAAATGTATATTATAGTTTAATTTTTCAAGAAATAAAAATGAGTGAATCTTTTCTTCAAGCCTTTGATTCTCTAGAGGGAAAAAAAAGCTCTGTACCAATAACTAAAAAAATAGGGCTATGAAGAAGGAGAAAATACAGAGTAAAAAATAACAATAATTGCTATTCTTAAGAAAATGAGAATTAAATTTAAAAACTAAACACAAATGAAAATATATATTTTTTCTAAAATCCTCAGAATTAGAAAGAAAATTAAAACACATACATAATACCATCACTCGAAACTCATAGGTTTCATAAAACTCACCAAAATTTGATTATTCTTTTCTGATTTTTGAATGAAATTATTTTAAAGTTTTTTTTTTTCCTAAGAACTTTGGTGTTTTTTTTTTCTTTCCCAGTTTCTTTTTTCTGTCCTCTTTATTGTTTTCCCTCTACTGTATGAAAATTTTATCCTGTTCAGTACAATTAAAACAAGCCAATTTGCTTTCCTCTTCTTGGAAGTAACTCTCCTATTTACTTACTAGTTTACTTTTGTCTCTTTTTTGCATATATCAATTTCTTCTGCACTATTTAAACAATCAGAGAAACCTTACATCGTATGATGACTGGTAGACACATATTCTCTTCCATAAATTTAACTTCCTTCTCTGCAATTCAAAAATGAGCTGTCTTCCAAATAAATTAGATGTTTCGGAGCTACTTGGAGCTTGGCAACAAGAGAAATCCTAGATCTTGGTAAAGCAGCAACAGCTGATTTAGCAAGCATGCAATGATCCTGCAGCTGATTCCTGCCAGGATAGCAGAGGGTCTTATTTACAGCTTCTTGCCTTGGTCCTTCTAAGTAGGTACTGTTTTCTGTTTACTTATCCCCTAGCTCTAGGCCCTGGAACAATGTTGAACATAGTGTCACTGGCCTTGGTGCCAGACAGGATCAGGGGCTCTGGAATATTTACAGTTTCCCTTCTTCTGCTTCCATAAATGAAATGGGCAGTCTGAATGGAGGAAATCAAGGGCCAGCTGGCTAAAAACACAACTGGCAACAAAGCACTTGGGCTCCATCCAAGAGCTGGTGTTTAAAGAGAAGCCATTTAAAGAGCAAATACAACTACCATAATAACGGTTAAGGACACTAGCTGTAGGATGTTACAGTAAAATTTTACTCAAAGATTCTCATTTCCAAAGTTCAGAACCTATTAAGTGTCCCCTACTTCTTAAGAAATTTTCTAGTCTTAGAAAAGTAGTCACTCCATTACACCCTAACAAATAACAGATATATACTATACATTTTGAGAATGTTCAATAAATTCTGTGCCATGAGGTACAAAGTGTTATTTTTCCTTAAGGTCATTCATACAAAGTAAATAAAATGGTTACAAAATTGAAGAATGAAAACAGAGGGACAGAAATGACATAAGAATATAAGAATTCAGATGGGATAGCATGGCAGACAGCCAGACCCTAAAACTAATTTGGGAGGTTACTAATGTATCAAGACCAAGTGACAAAGAAAAGTAGATTTCCTCAGTTAAATAAAATATTACTCAATTTTTTATATTTAAGGAAAGAATTTAATAATATTCTTGGGGAATAAATCATATTGGAGCACTAGAAATCTAGTAGATAAATGATATAGGGCTTTATCCCTGCTAGGCTCTAATAATGTCAAGGACTGATTACTTATTAACCCTAGAATCTGACAATCGCCAATATATATATAGACACACACACACCATAAAACACCATATTCAGAGAAATACATTTAAAACCTAAACAATCCTATGTATAATGTGATCATAGTTATTTCCCAATTCAGGAGCAGATGAGTTTGAAGGTGACTGGACAAAGCCGGCTCAGGTCCGCCCCCCACACCCAGTGTATAAATGCCAATGTATATACATGATTGGCAGGAGAAATGGGGGAGAGACTCAGGAAAAGTGCAGGGGTTCAGCGGCCAGGTAGGTGTGTGGAGCAGCAGTCCTGATGCTATAAATCCCGGCAATGAATAAAGCCAGTAGCTCGAGACCCCCTGGACGGCATTACCTCTATATAGGGCACGATCTTGCAGGAGAAGTCCTCCAGCAGCCACTTCTTGGTCAGTTCATGAAAGATGACCAGCGGAAGGCAGAAGAAGATGATGAGAAAGTCCCAGAAGGCCAGGTTGGCCAAGAGGGAGTTGGAGATGCTCCGCATGTAGTAGTTGTGGCACACGATGCACATCACCGCCAGGTTGCCAATGATGCCGGTCCCGAAGATCACCACGGACAAACACATGACCGCATAGGCTCCGTACGACTCCTGGGTCAGCGGGTAGAAGGGGTTCTTCAGCCGCAAGCGTGGGTGCGTGCTGTTCCCCCGCCGGGGACCCCCGCGTTCATGAACCCCTTCAAGGGAGGACCCATTCTGAGCCAGCGCCCTGCCAGGGGGTGCAATCGTCCGCCCTTCGTGCCCCGACGGTCCATGGACCGTCTTGGGTTGAGGGTCGTGGGGAGAACCTTGGCGCTTCCCGGCTCTCCTCGGCCAATAATAAAGGTCGCTGGCTCCGGGTTCCCTCCTCGCACTCTGCTCCTGGCTACGCCCAGAAAGGCCAGCGCCTCTGGGACCCTTCTCCTTCTCCTCCGAGGTGTGAAGGAAGAACTGGAGAGCCGTGGGGTTCCCTCTCCCCAAAGTTTCAGGGGGCTCCTGACCCCGGGCACCTTTCCACCTCCAGGCTCCAGGTGGCCTAGCCGGAGGTCCCGAGGGCTCAGCTGCCGACGCCTGCGCCCCTCTGCCCACACCTGGGTCACCGCCGGGACCCGCCGGTAGGTCCCACGGGGGCGCCGAGCGCTCCACTGCCTCCTGCTCCTCCTCCCTGGGCGCACGAGTTGGCAGAAGGTCTCCTGCAGAATCTCCTGGTCCCCAAGCGTCCCTGCTGCGACGCTGGATCAGTGTAGGTGAAGAACAGCTTTCTCCCAGACAGTTTTCCTTCCTGGGCGCAAGGGCGGACCCGAGGGCAGGAGAAGCGGATACCTTGAGCAACAGCAGAAGCAGCAGCCGCGAGGTGCGGGCGAGAGGTGCGCCCGCGGCCCTCATGGCTGGGCGAGGGCGCACCCAGCAGCAGCGCCTCCCGGTTAGGACCGACACCTGCTGCCTGAGTTGCCGCTGAGAGTTAGGCACATGTCACATACTAACCCCCGCCCCGGCAGTGGGGGACGGGAGATTACGGGGGTGTTGGGGGATGGGTCTTGGGGTCACAACACTCCCCCTCTACGATCCTTCCTTGTTTGGCGTCCTGAGCATTTCTCAGTCAAATCCAACCCGGGCGCTACGTATCCCCAAGGTTCAGGGAGGGACTCGCTGCTCTGAGTGGCTGACCTTGAAAACTTGCAACCAACACCTGCTTGATGATTAATGTTGCGACTGGGAGAAGCCCGGACGAAGCCCCGCGCTCCTCCCTGCCTTTGGGGTGGTTGCCTTCTCGGTAACAGTTGCTCCGCCTATTTACATCCTTTCGAGGCGGCTCTATCCAGCAGCAAGCCGAGGTCGCTCAAGGGAAAGAAAAACAAGTAGCCCTCCTTCGGATGCCTAGAAGCCACAGTCCCATCCCGCTCGCTGGAAACAGGTTGCTAGCTGCCAGACGACGCTCAGATGCGCCCGGGAAACTGCCCCACCTAACCCCGGCAACCCGCGAGGCTGCTGCGGACCTGGAGGCGAGGGTTTGGAAACCCGCGGCCACTGCCAAAGTTGTTTCTCCTCTCGCTCAAAGTTGACCAGGGGGCGGCGCGGGCTGCTGGGCGGCGCGTCCCCGCGGAGAAGGGAATCGGCGGTGGAGGTGGGGTGGGGAGGGCTGGCGCTGCTCCTCGGTGGACGGGGCCGGCGGCCGCAGGAGCTCGTTGCGGCGACCGCGGGCGCAGCCCGGGCGGAGACTGTGGTGCCTGGAACCGCCGCGGGCGAGGCGGTGCATGGCTGGGAAGGGGGGAGGTGGCCCGGCCTCTCCCCGCCGCTCCAGCCGCGGCGCGCGCCCGCGAAATCCAGCGCTCCGCTCCTCGCCTCCTCCCCCTCCTCAGCCTCCTGCGAGAGAGTCTGGTTTGTGGGGAGACGGGATCCCCTGGTGGCTTACGACTCACTAAACCCACACACGTTTCATTCAAGCCCTTTGTAGCGGCTTTCACACGTAGGCGCTGGAAGCGGCGAGGGAACAAGGGCGGAGACGCGGAGCCTGCGCGGCTCGAGGCTAGGGATGGGCGGGACATGTTAATTCCCCAGATGTCGGAACCAGCCAGACCGGTCCCCGAGCCAGGTTGCGGGAGAGAGAGGGGAGAGACCCGTGCGTTCGCTTCCAATCGGCTGTGGCCCCTGCGCTGGTTCAGGACCGGGTCCCCGAGGGAGTGGTAAGGTGAGGCGCTCACCTCGTTAGGTATTCCCGAGAACTGAGGACGGGAAAGAAAGGATGCTCAGAGGCTTCCATCACAGAGAATGAGCAGTTTGGGGAGTGGGACGCAGAACGGGGATGCTCAGGATGCCCCATGACCTTTAACCATTCTACCTTTAATACCTTGGGCTTCCCAGGTGGCCTTAGTGGTAAAGAACCCGCCTGCCAGTGCAGAAGACAGAAGAAATACAGGTTTGGTCCCTGGGTTGGGGAAATCCCCTGGAGAAGGACATGGTAACCCACTCCAGTATTCTTGCCTGATCTCAAAGAGTTGGATGCGTCTGAGAGACTAACACCATTTTAATACCTTAGGAGGCATCCTACCAGGGGTGACAGTGGAACCACTCAGAGCACAATGAAAGTACTTATGTTTGATGAAGCAGAGGGAGATGACAGGTAGGGGGAAGTTAACTTAGAACTTTCAGCCTGGCTGACCAGGCCTTTCCAGCCTTTATACTATAAAATCCCACACTCTGGTCACTGCTGTCAGGGTATAGCTAATTCAACAGACAAATATCAGACAATTTGATTAAGAGAGAGCAAGTGTTAGAGGGAGAAATAAACACATTTTGAAAAAAAGAAAAGAACATCTAGGGACTTCCTTGGTGGTCCAGTGGTTAAGGCTCTGCTTCCAATGCAGTGAGTGCCAGGTTCCATTCTTGGTCAGGAAACTCAGATCCCACAAAGCCAAAAAGTAGAAGACAGAAAAACATCTAGAGAGACAGGAGAAAAACACAAAGAGAAATAATGCCAATGGTGGTAGATAGAATAATGGCCCTCCAAAAGATGTCCACATGCTAATTCCTAATACTTGTGAAAATATTACCTTACCTGGCAAAAGGAATTTTGCAGATGTGCTTCAGTTAAAGATCTTGAGATGGGGAGAAGACCATGGATTATCCAAGTGAGTCCATTGAAATCACGAGGGCCGATACAAAAGGGAGGCAGGAGGGTCTGAATGAAGTGAGACCCTGAACTTAAGCAATGCTGGAGATCTCCAGAAACTGGAAAAAGCAAGAAATAGGCCCTGCCTGATCATTTTAGACTGCTGACCTCTAGAATGATAAGATGATGAATTTGTGTTTTTTGGAAACACTTTAAGACACCTGTCAGTTATTAATACAATGGAGTTTTGGGGGAGAGTACAAAAAGATATTTTCTTGTTGAACTTGAATTCCTTGCTATGGGTAGAGGTAGAAATTAGTGACACATTAATGTGGTCTAGAGTAAGGATATAGAAATAGCTCACATGTATAACCCAGACTTAAAACTAATGAGATGTGAGGGGAGACAGTATCTCTGGCTTTATTTTGGCAACTTTATTTTTCTTGTTCACAAGCAACCTGAATTGCCCCCTTCTGATTATTTTTTTTTAATGAAGTACTACAGTTAAAGTAGAAGATTTCTCCCACTCTGTTCCCATCACTCTGTCACCTGAGGTGACTAATATTCCGAAGTTGATGTGTATCTTTTCATCCATATATTTTATACTTTTACGATAGATCATATATGATTAACATATGGTTTTGCATGCTTTTTAAGAGTTACATAAATGGCGGCATAGAACAGTTGAGACATTGAATTTTGCTCTTTTCCTCTTACATTCATAATTCTGAGATTCAGCCTTATCCATACATATAAGTCTAATTTGTCCTTTTTATGAGTATGCTCTAATTAATTTTTTCATTCCTATATTGGTTAACATTTGTGCTGTCTCCATTCTTTTTACTCTTAAACGTAAGCATAGAAGTTTCCTTGTGCCCACATGCAAGAGCTCCTCTAGGGTTTATACTTAGGCATGATATTGGTTTGGTCAGAAAGTTTGTTTGGATTTTTCTGTGCCATCTTACAGAAAAACCCGAACAAACTTTTAGGCCAGCTTAACGTTTCAGGTTCATAGGACATTAACACCATCAGCTTTCTCCTCCAAGAGAAGGTTGTGAGAGCCCCCACTTTCTTCCTATCCCCTCAAAAAGTTGTTTGAATATTGTCTTTCTCACTCATTGTTGCCTGTCCAGTGGAGATTTAATGCATTTCATTGCTACTATAATTTGCAGTCCTGTACTTATTAATGAGGTTGAGCATCGTCCACATTTTACTGGTACCTGGATTTTGTCTTTTGTGACATTCCTGAGACCATCCTAGAACGACAACGGGTCTTACTACTACTGTACCACAGTCTGCTTCCAACTTGTGGCTTGATTTTTAGTTTGCTGATGGTGTCCTTATTGGTTCAGAAACATAAAACATTTAGAAATACTAACCATTACTGTCTTTTATACTTTTGCTTCTTGAGTTTTGCTTATTAAATCTTTCCTACTCCAATGTCATAATCACATCTTTCCCAACATGCTTTTCAAAGTTTTCACTATTTAGTTTTCATACTGAGGTCTTTGTTATGAAATATATTTTATATATAATATGAAGAGAGATACATAATTTTATTTTTATCTATATGAGTTGTTGGGCTTCCCCAGCAGCTTAGTGGTAAGAATTAGCCTGCAAGGGAGGAGTCGTGGTTTCTTTCCCTGGGTTGGGAAGATCCCCTGGAGGAAGGCATTGCAACCCACTCCAGTATTCTTGCCTGGAATATCCCATGGACAGAGGAGCCTGGTGGGCTACAGTCAATAGGGTCACAAAGAGTCAGACATGACAGAAGCAACTGAGCCCGCACGCGTGAGTTGTGAGTTTCAGTCCCATTTACTGACTAGCCCACCCCACTCCTACCATTTGTAATGAGAATTCCTCTTATTTAACAAACTCCACATAAAGTTATGTACACTTCCCTGTGTTCAGTTCTGTTTCATTGGTCTATTTAGCTATCCTTGTACTAACATCATGCTATTTTTATTTCTACAGTTATATAACTTAATATCTGGTATGGTAGCTATTCTCTATGCCTCCTGCATTGGCAGGTGGGTTTTTTACCACTAGCACCACCTGGGAAGCCCATGCAATAGCTATAATATTTGTTAGCAACCTCACCTTTTATATGTAGACTTAACTAATCTACAAATAATACCAAATTTATTCCTTTCAAACAGCCATTTGTTTCCCTTGTCTTATTTCATTGTTAAGTACTTCCAGTACAGTGCTGACTAAAAGAGGTGATCCATGTCTTGTTTTGATTTTGAAGGGAATACTTTTGATATTTTGACATTAGTATTTTCTATATTGTTATTAGTTAATATTTATTATATTAAGGAAGCTTATTTTCTATTTCTAGTTTGCTAACAGTTTTAATAATGAATGATGATTACATTTCATCAAATGTTTCTCCTGCATCCATTGAGATAAATATCTTTGTCCTTAGTTATCTTAATTTCATAAGTTATTTTAAAATTTTTCTAAATGTTAAGCATTCCTGAGATAAGCCTTATACTATGCTATAGTATTTTTATTTTTAAGGTAGTGTTGAGTTCAATTTGTTAAGATTTTCTTTGGGATTCTTGGATATATGTTCATAAGTATTCAAAAATCAGTTTATTAGAAAGGCTTTCACTGACCATCCTTTTTAAAGGACGACCTTTCCTAATCCATTACTCTATTCTCTCACTCTCTATTTCTTTACACATTTTGAAATGAAAAAAAATAAAATAAGGATATCTAGAGAGACAGGAGAAATACAATGAAAATACGTAATGGGCATTGTTCTCAAAGTGGTAGGCTGAACAACTGAGGTAGCCAGCTTCGAGAGTGGTTTAGGAAAATTCTGGTGGAGGGGCTTCCTGTGCTTGTCTGAAAGGATACCTCCTTCATAAGTAGCCCCTGCTTAACCTGAAGGATGATGCCTTCCAACTTGGATGTGCCATTCTTTGGCTGGGTAAGTAAAGACTTACTGTGACCGTGAATAAAATCACAGACTTTCAACCACCTGGAACAATGTCAATCATATATCTTTTGGGAAACACGTTTCTTATCTGTAAAACAAGGATGCTCCTACGTGCTCTCAGCTCTGCCCACCCAAGTTGTTATAATGATTGCAAAGGTATGAAAAGACTTTATAAATATATGTTTGTGTTGTTTTTATTAGTTCAACTGTTTGTTGCTATTAGCAAAATTTAAATGCCACAAAGAACATAAAAGTTTTGAAGGAGATCATACTTGATAAATAAAAGTCTAAAGTAATAGGCTTATTATATTTTTTAAAAGTTAGAAAGCATTCACTACAAAAAAAGAAAAAACTGTCTTTCAATTTTTTCCCAAAACTTATCTCATTTGTAACTACAATTTTTTAAATGGGAATAGTCACAATTTATCTGTTTCTATAATTTCTGTTTTAGAAAAATAGATCAGAAAAGATGTTGGCTAATCATTGTCTGTTTACATCAGAAACAGTTTATCTGTGCAAGGACTGATTTGAACATGGATTTTTCTGTGTCAGCATCCCACAGAGTTTATAATATACAATACTGACTTTACATACAAAAGAGAACATGTAAATTATCACCTGCCTCAGCATTTCTGTACTGTCTATTACACTTCACTTAGTGTTTGGTGTGCTAAAATAAGGCTCATTGCAAAATAAGAGAAATTACTATTTCAGGTTCTAAGATACATCACTGAACAAGAGAAGTTTTACTCAGCACCCAATGCACTTTAGTAATTTTTCTTTCCTTTTATTTGGCTTCATACAATTCAAAAGGACTGCTTTCTAAAAGAAACTGTAACATGCAACCAACAGATGATTATGCTCTGAAAGTCAGACTATGTCTTTTTGCAAACAGTTTGTTGTTGCAAACTCTGTCCCTAAATTACACATTGTTCATTTAGGTGCCTCTATCGACTACCTGCTCCATCTTGTTCCTGTGCCCCGTTGAGAGCCCAGCTAGATCTGATGAATGGGAACAAATGGTACTGTGTGGGATAAAACACCAATATGATGGAAAATCAATGAGAATCTTGAAAATCAACTATCAGTGTTAACATTTTTAAATTTTAAATGAATCAACAATAATAAAAATAGTCCTTTAACTATGACAGAAAAAAATGTAGCCGCTGGGCTACATAAAATGTGTTTAAAAAATCTACTCTATATTGCATGATCAAGTCTTTTTTGATTGGAAAGAAACTTAAACGTAAAAAAGGATCATACTGAAGATTCATTGACACATATATAAATAAATGCTCTAACCTTTCTCAGCTCTGTAGAGGTAAATTCTCTGTGAAATTCAGTCCCACCTTTTGGTGAAAATCCATTGAGATGCAGAAGTTCTTGGCTGGCACCTAGTCAAGGTGATATGTTAATAGCAGGAGACCCAACCACTTTGGGCTTTTGTCCTCTGCTGCTGCTGCTGCTAAGTCGCTTCAGTCATGTCCGACTCTGCGGCCCCATAGACAGCAGCCCACCAGGCTCCCCCATGCCTGGGATTCTCCAGGCAAGAACACTGGAGTGGGTTGCCATTTCATTCTCCAATGCATGAAAGTGAAAAATGAAGGTGAAGTCGTTCAGTCATGTCCGACTCTTAGCGACCCCATGGACTGCAACCTACCAGGCTCCTTTGTCCATGGGATTTTCTAGGCAAGAGTACTGGAGTGGGGTGCCATTGCCTACTCCTTTGGTCCTCCATAACTTGTCAAATAGTACAATTTCCCTAGCAATGACATCATACTAGTTTTAAATGCTGTAAATAATCAGAATAGGCAGAACATTTCAACAGTTATTCAAAGAAAATGTAATATTATAAAGATATATATTTTACTTCCTTATTCCATTACTTGGATCCAAACTGTATCTGGTATCAATAAGACTCCTCCTAAGACTCTTCTAAACAAATCACACCCCCCAGTCAACTTTTGCCCCATCTCTGGCCTTGCATTATTCTTTAAGTCTGTTTTCTGTGTAACATTGATACTCAATAATACTCAAATATTAAAACAAGGCAAGCCAAACCATAGCAAATCTTGATTTAACCTTTTAAGAAACTAGTAAGTGAAGTAAGTCAGAAAGAGAAAAATAAATATCCTCTATCAGTGCATAAATATGAAATCTAGAAAAATGGTATACAGATGAACCTGTTTGCAGGGCAGGAATAGAGGTGCAGATGTAGAGAATGGACTTGTCGACACAGAGGGGAAGAATGGAGGAGAACAAATTGAGAAAGTAGCATTAATATATACACACTACCATGTATAAAATAGCTAGCTAGTGGGAACTTGCTGTATAGTACAGGGAGCTCAGCTCAGAGCTTTGTGATGACCTAGAAGAGTGAAATGGGCAGTAGATAGGAGGGAGGCTGAGGAAAGAGTGTATGTATGTATACATATGGCTGATTCATGTTTCTGTTCAGCAGAAACTAACACAACATTGTAAAGTGGTTATCCTCCAACTAAAAGTAAAATAAAAATGTTAAAATACTAGGAAATTTGAATTTTTAGCTAACTAGAATGTAACTTTTCTATACAAAGTAAAGAAGAGCACACATTTTGATATGAAAAGTGAAACACTGATATTGTTAGAAGGATTTTTTTTAAAAAAGAATGCATCATTGATTTGGCTCTCTTGGCAAGCTATTAAATGTTAGCTCCAGCAAAGAAATCGATTCAATGGACTCATCTAAGCCTTGAATCTTGCCACTTTTAGCCATTATTTTCTTGACTGGTAGTTGAAATGCAAGTGGTGCCAAAACTAGATTTGCTTTGTGAGAGTCATAAAACTCTACCCCAAAGATTAGTCAACAAAGAAGAAACAATGGACTATCAGTGCAATCTTTCTGATATTTTTCACTTTTTTTAGAAGGAGGTCTGCTTTATATTTATTTTTAACAGTATTTGGAGAGGGTGGGATTGGGTATTATCACTACAACAAATTGGCTTGATAACATAGATATTTTGAATGGTCAAATTAATAAAATGTTAAGATATGGCCCAAAGTCATCAAACTTGGATACTTGAGGCTACTATTTCTTTGTTGTCGTTCAGTTGCTAAGTCATGTGCGACTCTTTGTGACCCCCGTGGACTGCAGCACAGAAGGTTTTCCTATCCTTCAGTATCTCCCAGAGTTTGTTCAAACTCATATCCGTTGAGTCGGTGATGCCATCCAACCATGTCATCATTTCTCTCCCCCTTCTCCTCCTGCCCTCAGCCCTTCCCAGCATCGGGGTCTTTTCCAATGAGTCAGCTCTTTGCATCAGGTGGCCAAAGTATTAGAGCTTCAGCATCAGTCCTTCCAATGAATATTCAGGACAATTTCCTTTAGGATTAACTGGTTTATTCTCTTTGTGGTCCAAGGGACTTGCAAGAGTCTTCTCCAGCACCAGAACTTGGAAGCATCAGTTCTTCAGTGCTCAGCTTTACTTATGGTCCAACTAGTTCCTTAGTGTTTTGCATTTCCAGGTTCACCCATTCATGAACTCAGTCTCCTTCTCTGAGCATCCACTTTTAGGAGAAGGGAAGTCTTTCATTTCCACTTCAGATCAGAAATAAGCCAATTATCTCCTCTTGTAATCAAGAAAGGACATTTAAGTGATAATATGACCCGGACCCCTTGCAGTGGTCTACTATCTGTCTAAGAGGGACTCCTCATGGTGATCCCTTTTAGGCAAGTAGTCTGGGATAGTTTCCCTGGATTTCCATTGATGAATATATTGGACTTCATAAAAGAATCTTACTTATAAAAATAAGAGAATTGGACTGCTAAAAAGAACTTAAAGATGAATAATCCAATACAACCTCTTCATTTTTAGAAATAAGGCAACGGTGGCCAAAGTGGGTGAGGTTATTTGCCCGATATTATGGACTAAAATCCAAGTTCTTTGAAAGTGAAGAGAAAGGGCCACAGATCAGTGGTTCAGAGAGGCTTCCTGAAGGAGGTGGATAATTATAGGGTAGAATGGTAAGAGTTATTTACTGATGTGAAGGAGGAAGAACCTATGCTGTAAGCAGAGGGACAGACTCCAGCCAAGATGGGGAGAAGAGAAAAATAATGAAGTGTACAGAACAAGCAGTTCAGTGTTGCTAGGAACAGAATATGAGGATTTTTGTTCTTAAAAAAGAGCTTGAAAAAAGTGAAAGTATTAGTCGCCCAGTCATGTCTGACTCTTTGCAACCTCATGGACTATAGCCCGTCAGGCTCCTCTATCCATGGAATTCTCCAGGCAAGAATACTGGATTGGGCTGCCATTCCCTTCTCCAGGGGATCTTCCCAACCCAGGGATCGAACCCAGGTATCCTGCATTGCAGGCAGATTCTTTACTGTCTGAGCCACAAGGGATAATGAAAAAAGAGCTTAATGTCAATTTTATTTTATGAAGAGTGCGTAATTACAATACTTAGGCATATTTGACTCAGAGATCTACTTACTCTGTGATATCTAAATATATATATTTATCTTTCATTTATTCAGCAGTACTTGGACTTCCCTGGTGGTGCAGCAGATAAAAATTTTCCTGCCGGTCCAGGGGACATGGGTTCAATCCCTGGTCTGAGAAGATCCCACATGCCTCAGGGCAACTAAGCCCATGCACACAATTACTGAGCCCTTGCACCCTAGAGTCTGTTCTCCACAACAAGAGAAGCCACCACGGTGAGAAGCTTGCGCACTGCCAGAAAGAGTAGCCCCGCTCACCACAACTAGAGAAAAGCTTGCATGCAGCAGCGAAGACCCAGCACAACCAAAAATATAGATTAAAACAAACAAAAAAGACAATACTTATCGCTTTTCTCCTCTGCACCAGGAATGGTGCTTTGTGTACTAGATGTATTGTTGCTGCTCTTGAGTCACCAAGTCATGTCCAACTCTTTGCGACCCCATGGACTGTAGCCTGCCAGGCTTCTCTGTCCATGGAATTCTCCAGGCAAGAATACTGGAGTGGGTTACCATTTCCTTCTCCACGGGATCTTCCCAACCCAGGGATTGAACCCATGTCCCCTGCTTTGCAGGCAGATTCTTTACCACTGAGCCACCTTTAGATATACAGTGGTGAATGAAACAGTTATGATCGTTTCCTCAAGGGACTCACACTGTAACAGAGTCAAGTACACAGGCATTTAATTGGAATATATGATGACAAAGTCAGCTCTAGAATAGGGAAAGAGGGGGTTGCTTATGAAAACATAAAGAGATGTTTTACTCTGACTGGAGGAGGGGTCAAAGTAGATGCCTTTGAAGAAGAAGGTTCTAAACTGAGACCTGCAAGTGAATGTGGGGGAGGTGGGGAAGGAAGGAGAGCAGGGGAGAGGTGGGTTGGACATCCAGGAGAAACTAGGGCAGAACTAAAATTCAGTGTAATAGACTTATAATAGTGGCAATAGTACTGTGAGGCTGAGAACAAAGTTGAAGGTAGACTGGGGAGAGACAGGCCAGAGAGACAATAAAGGGATGCATTTTGAATAAACTTGACAGCCAGTGATTTTCAGAGGTTGGACCCCTGCAAGGAGTCCTTACGGATGCCCTGAGAGCATGGTGGGTGTGACTGGAGGCCGCAGAAGCTGATTGGAACTTTGACCCATTCTTTGTCTCTGCTTCTTTTCACCAGTCACTGGTTTTTTTTTCTTTCTTTCCAGCATCCCAGCTATTTTTGCACCTAAATATGGTATAAAATGCACCTGCTGACTCATTACACATTAGATAAGTCAATCTTTAGAAGGAGAAAGTTATTGACTTCCCTTTTTTAGTTCCAATATTCCAGTAAAGGACCCAACATGGTCAGATAGTCATACCAACTCTCTCAGATGTGGTCAGAAGGCATGCCCAAAACTGAAACAGACAACTTCCACAAATACCTGGGTGCTTACCTGGTGGTTCAGCAGTAAAAGAATCCACCTGCAATGCAGATGTGGGTTTGATCCCTGGCTAAAGAAGGTCCCCTGGAGAAAGAAATGGCAATCCTCTCCAGTATTCTTGCCTGGGAAATCCCATGGACAGAGCCTGATGGAATACAGTCTGTGGGGTCTCAGAGAGTCAGACACAACTGAAGCAACCTAGCATGCATGCACACATACAGATTGTGTAACTATTTTTGCCAAGTCGCTTCAGTAGTGTCTGACTCTTTGCGACCCCTCAGACTACAGCCCTCCAGGCTCCTCTGTCCGTGGGATTCTCCAGGCAAGAATACTGGAGTGGGTTGCCATTTCCTTCTGTAGAGGATCTTTCCAACCCAGGGATCAAACCTGCATCCCTTTTGTCTCCTGCATTGGCAGGCGGGTTCTTTACCACTAGTGCCACCTGGGAAGCCCAGAACTATTTTTAGTGCTCACTAATTCAACAAATATTCTGATTGTTATGCCCAAGACAGTGCAGTGTGCTTCCATGTACATTAAAAAAAGAAAAAAGAGATTTTATATAATGGAAGCTCAATATGCCTATTGTCCTAGGTTTAGAAAAGGTTGCGTTTGGTGGTTTTAAACCAAGAAATATGAAATAGACTATGTAAAAGGTGAAATGAAATAATATAGCTAAAAAATTTATCTGATGAAATCACCTTTCCCTGAAAAATAAGGGGGGCAAATGCATTAACTTTAAAAATTGGCAAGAAAAATAAGAAAACAAAAATGACAAGGGGAATTCTTAGGATTTAAATTAAAGCTTGCTGTTTTAATCTGTAATCAATATCCTGAAAATTCTTCCTGTTTTTGTTTTTTTTTTTACTAAAACCTGTACATTGAAACAAAGCCTGACATATTTTCTCACTGCATGTCTGCAGCAATGCGTGGCTGCTAATGACAGCATTTGCTCAGAGTCTTCCCTGTAGGAGATCTATAGCCTTTGAGGTGGAGAATTTTCTGTAACAGCCGACCTGCCACAGCTGATCTGTCAGGGGGAGTCAGACAGGCATTCTGCTCCCCGAGGACAACAAGAAAACAAACAAAAATTGAGCAAAATGCAAATATTTTCATCAAAGGCACTTGGCAAATGCTTCCCCAAGGAATCAAAAGAGGGGCAGGAACAAACTGCACTTCATTCATGGAAATCTTTACATTTCAATATTCCAAACATAAACCCTCTATTAACATCTTCTGACATTCAGTTGCACTAATACATGAGCTTGAAATCTGGCCAACATTACATGCTTTCACACACTGCTTTGTATTACTTTTTACCCTTTTTACAGGTATTTATCAAGCTCCTCGGGCTTCCCTTGTGGCTCAGATGGCAAAAATCTGCCTGCAATGTGGGAGACCTGGGTTTTATCCCTGGGTCAGGAAGGTCTCCTGGAGAAGGGCATGGCTACCCACTCCAGTATTCTTGCCTGGAGAATTCTATGGACAGAGGGATCTGGCAGGCTACAGTCCATAGGGCCGCAAAGAGTTGGACACAACTGAGCAACTAACACTTTGACTTTCATCAAGCTTGTACTACTCCAAAACAGTGCTGGGCTCTGGGGAGATGTAATGGTGAACAGAAACGGACAAAGACTCTCCCTCATCAACTCCACAGTCTAATGGTGATGGAGAGGCAGGCACTGAGGTATTTGCACAAGCAAATGTGAAATTGCAATGGAGATGAATCTGATGGTGAGCTGTGTGATGCTTAGATTCCATGGTTGGAGTACTTTTACAAATCCTGAAGGTCAAAGAAAACTTCTACAAAGAGACTGTGAAGAATTCCTAGAAGTTAACTACTCACAGAAGTTAACTCTTCTGTCTGCTTCAGACAGAAGAACATCATGTCTTAAAGGCATGGGGGCAGGAGAGGGTATAATCAGTTGAGACACTAGACAGAGGTCACCGTGGCTAAAGCTGACAGTGCCAAGGCATTGTTGAATGCTATGGGGCTAAAAAGCTGTGATGGAACCAGATCCCGAAAGACCTCTATAGGCACAGTAAAGAGATTTGTCTCTATCCTGAGAGCTATATAAAGTCAACAGAGGACTTCCCCAGTGGTCCATTGGTTAAGACTCCACCCTTACAAAGCAGGAGTTGCAGGTTCTATCCCTGGTTAGGGAATGAAAATCCTGCATGCAGCAAAAAACAAATAAAGAGCAGAGGAAAATTATTACAAATAAATAAATAAATAAAGCCAGTGGAGCATTTCAGTTGTGTGTGTCCATGAGTGCTGTGTATTTGCTGGTAGTGAGGTGTCATGCTATTTGAGTGGCATGGCATGTTCAGATTTGCATTCATATTCTATACTTTCATCACTTCCTAATTTTACCAACAGACAACAGTCCTTCTTAACCGTTTCTTTACATTATAAGAGAAATTGGAGTTGAATATAAAGTGGTTTTATATCTGAGCTTAGTCACTCATCATGTCTGACACTTTGCTACCCCATGGACTGTAGCCCGCCAGGCTCCTCTGTCCATGGAATTCTCCAGGCAAGAATACTGGAGTGGGTAGCCTATCTTTCTGCAGGAGATCTTCCCAACCCATAAATCAAACCTACTGCATTGTAGGTGGATTCTTTACCTGATGAGCGACCAGGGTTTTACATCTAGATTGTGGAAAACACAAACATGGCATTGTATATAAAGAAAATATTAAAGCAGTATATGTAAAAACACTATCACAACCTTAACATGTTTCATTTGTAATGTAATGCAATCGAATGGCTTTCTAATGTATGATTTGCATTAAAAAATAGTATAGTTTGCTATTCCTAACATGAAGAAATTACAGAGAAAGCTCATATAAAACCAATTTAATAATTGAATAATCACCTTTAAGCACGCACTCTGTTGTTCCTGAAAAAAAAGAATGAATAAAATATATAACTACCAATATTAGTTACATTCAAAGATGAAGTGTTCATTTTTAGGAAACTCAAGATACAGTAAATATACAAGAGGTTGGGAATATAAGAAATCTGAATGTACCCTAAGTACAGTATATTAAACAATAATATACAGAATAAAATAATAATAATAGTTTACTGTTATGAGTGACTTCAGCAATAAAGAGAACCCAGCCTACGGCACTTATATCCTTTTTTGCCATTTTAGTCGTGCCCGACTCTTCGTGACCCCGTGGACTGTAGCCTACCAGGCTCCTCCGTCCATGGGATGTCCCAGGCAAGAGTACTGGAGTGAGTTGCCATTGCCTTCTCCACTAATATAGCAATATAACCAATATTATTCATGTCACAGAATTCTAGTTTTTAATTGATTGGGTGCCCATCATGGGCTGGGTACTTTAAAAGTTTCCATATAGAATCTTTGTGAGCTAGTTGTTTGCAGGAGGGACCCTCCTAGAGCTTGAAGCCCAGGCCTGCTGAAGCCTGAGTGTGGGTAATAGAAGCTCGCTTCATCCCACCTCCACATAAACACTCGGAAAGGTGCTAATTTTGTTTTGTTGCTAGTTATTTGCACCTAGTCAGGAGGCAGGCATCTAGCCAGAGTCTCCAGGCTGATACCAGTAGCAGGGTATTAACAAACCCTTGAAAATGGGAAAGGAAGCATCTCCCACCTAGAAGGATCCTCACTCCCTCCAGGCAGCAGCCTGTGAAGCTGCATAATCTCACTGAAATGCTGCGAAGTATGAAAAACCATAAGCTCACTGAAACCTCACTGCGTAAACCTCTGCTTTATGTAACTGTTCTCTGTTCTTCCAGTCGCTGTAAATTTCCTTACCATTTGCTGCTAAAACTTTCTATCTTTCTGTCAATCACATTACCATTCCATTGTGACACTGTAGAAATTATTACATTCATTTTAGAAATGAAGACACAGAGGCTCTGAGCTTTATAGTAACTCATTCAAATTAACAAGCGACAGTGTTGATGTCCCGATAACACAGCCAAGGTCTTTGTGATGTAACTATTGGAAAAGGTCAGGGAGGCTTGATGGAACAGTTATAGGACAAGCACTGTGAAAAAAAAAAAGTTTCACAAATGTGTACCTGTGACACTGAATGGAGAGAATTTAGGTTGTTCCTTTTCATGTTATACATAAAAATCATATGATCATATGAATGTATTTACTTTACCATCAAATTGTAAGTTCTATGAACATGGGAAATCTGTCATTCATCTGTATAAGGCCAGTATCAAGCAAATAGCCCTTGTACATCATAGTCATGCAGTATGTACTTAAATTTCTAAATTTTCAAAACCCATTTGACCTGAAATATTTCATCATTTAATTAAGGTGAAAAGATGTAGTTTGGCATTTGGGGGATATAGAAAAGCGATGTTTCTTTGAGGGATGTTTTGGGTGAGATTTACATGTAAATTGGTGGACTTTGAGTAAAGCAGATTGTCCTCCATACAGTGGGTGGGCTTCATCCAATCAGTTGAAGGCCTGAATAGAACTAAAGACTGACCCCACCCCCCCAAGCAAGAGGGAATTTTACCAGCGGACTTCAACCCCAACAGGTGGACCATGCTGGCAGCTAATTAGTATGCTCCTGTCTGGAAATCCCTGCACCTGCTGTTCCCACCTGGGCTCCAGCAGAAGAGCAATTAGGAAATAGTCTAAGGAGATACTGCAACTGCTTACAATGCTTGGAGTGTGATATTTACACTGAGTTTGAGCTGGATTTTTATCAAGTATCAGATTTAAAACAAAGATAAGTCCACTCAGTTTTGGCCACCCAAAGAAGCAGAGAAGCACTTCTATACTAAATTTTCATCTCCATGAGGTCAGAGGCTGTGGCAGCTTTTTGTTAACCAGTCATATCCTTGAAGTCCAGTTCCAAGCCTGGCTGGCACTTTAGTGGGCATTGAAAAAATGCTTATTAAACGAATGAATACATGAGGTTGCTGTGTCCACCAGGTTTCCAACAGGATACAGATGATACACCTGATCTGGGGTAATTTGAGGAGAGTTTATTTATCAAAAATCTAATTAAAAGATATAAATGAGCTTTTCGGCAATGATAATCCAGTGCATCACAACTAGAGAGTAGCCCCCACTCACCACAACTAGAGAAAGACCATGTGCAGCAACAAAAACCTAGAGCAGCAAAAAAAAAAAAAAGATAAAAATTAAATGAGGTGCTGGGGAAGTGAAAGGACAGGCCAGGAAACCAAGGTGAAGAGCTAGTGGGAGGAGAGTTACCAAAACCCAGAAGCAGAGTGAGTCACTCTGCACAGAGCAGTAACCTTCTTCCTGCATCTTCTTAGAATTCCCATTTGTTGAGCCAGCCTGACTTGAGGAAACAGGATCTCTGCCGAGGATGTTTATGCAAATTAGCCTCAAGGGGGCGTGGTCAGTGGAGAAGAGGGTGGAGCCTGGACCCTGAAGCGCAAACAGAAACACTGCATTGTTGTCTTTATCGGGAGGCCTGCATTGCTTTCCTGACCAGATAACAGATTAATAACACACAGTGCAGTGTGCACACTCACACACTCACATGTGCCTGCAAACCTACACATTGCACAGAGCCTTCTTTTAATTACTGTGGTTTGATTGCTGTTTTAAAAGAAACATTGAAACAATTTGTCCTATTTTGAAATTAGAATGGGACACACAATTTTATTAATCTATACACCAAATATTTTTTAAACTACAGGTCCAATTTATATTACTCTCAACGAAAAAGGAAGAAAGGAGATAGACCAAGGGAAGGGAGAGAAGCAAAGAATAGAATAGAAAAGGCAGAGAGACAAACTAAGAAAGAGCTAAAGAAAGGTGATGCAGGAGATTCATGGGTCAGGGAACTTCCAGGAAAGAACCATGTGGGCTAGGGAGAGATTGGGGCGGGGGTGCGGGGGGTCAGTGAGCCAGGTAAGGTGAGGTGAAGATGAGGGGGAGGAGTATGGGGAGGGGGGAGATGTCAGAGGAAGGGAGGGGAAGGAGCTGTAAGACATATCTTTGGACTCAGGAACTAAAGGGTCAGTTATTAGGAGCTGTGCAAAGCTGTAGGACTGCAGGCCAACTGCTGCATCTCCAACTTGAAAAGATGTTGGGGGAAAGTGCTTTGTAAAACATATGTATTAGTTTCTGGAAAAAAATATCCTTGATATTTTGACTTAAGTAATTAAGTCAAAGAAATCCTCCATTCAGTTTGGAAATGAACAAAACATATTTTCGTGGGATAGAAATATGATTTTACATAATTTTCTTTCCTTTTAACTCAAGAAACTTGGAATTAACTTTGTCAGAAGAAAATAGAAGAGCAATATTACCCTCAAACTGTTTTTCTGCTTCCTTTCTTACCCTTTACTTCCTGTTTCATCATATTGCCTTACTGGCCAGGAATGTGCATCTCTGTCTATCTAGATCTGTATCTATCACATAGACATTAGTCTCTTTATAGCTATTTGTACAGATGTATATATGTTATATATTTTATTTTTTCTAATAAATACCATATAAAGTTGAATAATTTTAACTCCTCAGAAAACGTTTACATCCTGAACATTTCACAACTCCATAGCCTAAGACTCAGAGTTGGAAATAAATATCACAGTGAAACAGCTGATTAGTGACAGACCCCAGACCTAGGGGGTCCTCACTTTCCTACTTTTTCCTCTAGGGCACAAACTGTCTCCCTAGATAAAGGTTTTAGTTGAAGACTAGCTAGATGTTAATTTGCCAAAAAATGCCATTTCGTTCCATTTTCCTTATTTTTCTTTGAGAACATATATACCCCTTCAATTATTTTTTGAATGTTAGAAACCTATTGAAGGATGTCATCATTTCAACATGATAACCTATGTTTATAGATGATGTTCTTCTTTCATTTATTTTTGAGAACAAATTGAAGGTGAACTATTTATCATCCTATTACAACTCTGTGTCAACCCTGTTTTTATTTTCAGGGCTGAAAACTTGAAACTAAGAAATGCCCATTGATTTGCTAAAAGCAAGAGCATAGTGCTCTTTGGGCATGAATAACAATTACTGGGATAAAACGATGAGCACCTCAAAGCCTCCATAATGTAGAACACATAAAACTCCTTCAGAAGAACAGGACTAAAGATTATAATTCAATTAAAAATAGACCTAAATGTTATTGATATAGTCACTCAGTCTTAAGGCTGGGGATGCAGGAATCTCCCTCTCACTATTAACTGAAATAAATAAATGTTTCCATGCTGTCAATAATGCTTTAAGTAAAGAAATGAAGCTCATGACAATCATAGTGAAATTTAAAGGAGGATAAAAATAATGATGCTGGAGAATTCTAACTCTTTGAGTTCCCAAAACAGAACCATTCTTTAAAACTTCAACCCTCTTAAGCTTGTGAACTTTTATTTTGTATTTCGAACGATTAATGGGTATGTGAAGGAAGGAATTCAGAAGTTGAACTCTACTGCGTTTTCAGAGTTGTGAAATCCTCCATCCTCTAGAACCCTGTTGTTGTTATTGTCGTTGTTGTTTAGTCTCTAGGTCCTGTCCGACTGTTTGGGGAGCCCATGGACTGTAGCCCTCCAAGCTCCTCTGTCCATGGGCTTTCCCAGGCAAGAATACTGGACTGGGTTGCCATTTCCTTCTCCACGGGATCTTCCCGACCCAGAGATGGAACCTGTGCCTCCTGCATTGGCAGGCGGACAGGGAAGCTCTCTAGAACCCTCCTTAGGAGTAAATGCTGCCTTCATTACTCAGGGAAATCTGGTTAGAAGGCACTCATCCAGTTAGTATAGTTTGGCCTCAGCACATTTAAGATTGCTGGCTGGGAATTCACTAGGATGCACTTACTGGGTTGAAAGTCCTCCTTTTTTTAGTTCTGAGTGGACACTGTAATTTCAGTATTCCTCCAAAGCCATTTGGAATCTCTGAGAACCTCATCAAAACTGAGAAAGGTCCTCCGCCCCCAGTTGGGACAGGTCTAAGTCAGTTTCTCAAGGTCTCTGAACAGGACTCCGCCAAGATGCTGCTTAAATGTGTGGGGCGTTTCCTCTGATTTGGCGGGCTTCTCACACCTTATTTGCTCCTCGAAGATTAAACCAAAATACTGTGGGAAGAGCGCCCTCGCCTGCCTTTCGGGGGGAAATGCACTGCGCCGGATTGGCATTTATGGCTTCTCGCTGCCAAACAGTTGAATTCAATCAGGAGGTTTGCATTTTAGACTGGCTAGATCTTTTTTATATTTATAGCCCTTGATTTGGAAATCCAGGTTTTATATATAAACAAATGCATAACTAAAACATCAACTATAGATCGCATGTATAAACAAAATGTGTAATTTGCACATTGGTTACAAATTTTCTTCAGAAAATCAATTATTTCATATGAGGCGTTGGAATTAAGAGGAATCTGTTCAGTTGTGATTTATGTGCAGTTCCAATCTGATATTGTTTCAGAGGAAATTGTGACAGTTAATCAACATGCAAATGACATGTTTATGGATGAGTTTAAATGAATTTTGACAGATGAACGACTGCCAAGTATTAAAACTTAAAGCCTTAGCCTCGTAATGAAAATGACAGAAAAGACAGGAAGATCTGCCTTACCTGCAGAGATATTGAAGATCAAAGGAGTTTAATTAATACTTGTCAAATAATTTTCACTTATTGATAACAGTTGAAATATAAAGTATAAATGTTCAAAATGCTGGAAACAAGAAAACATTCTTGTATTCAAAACTTCACCTGCCTCTTCCAGCAAAATTCATTGTTGTAAGAGTCATTCTAGAGGTTTTAGACCTGTCTGCAGAATTAAAGTGAGTATAGGTATAGGTAAGCAACCATCCAGTGATAGAACTGTTTTTTCTTTTTTTCTCAGTTCATAAATATTTGAAAATGTACTACTGTTTCTGAGTCTTAATCACGAAAGTTCAGCTTTCATTAGGAACTTTACAATTTTCTGAATAGAAGAAGGGAATTGTTCTGGAAAACTACGAGATTAAAAGATGATCACAAAAGTAATTAATGTTCAGTAATGCCACTCATCTGTGCTTTATCTAATTCTCATCACTCTTCTTTATTGAATTCTCATCACTCATTTGGAAGACCCTCAAATTAATTTGAATTAACACTTACTGAGTGCTCCATAGACATTAGCTGCTATTATGTACAAGGCACTGTGCTGATTGCATTATATTCATTATCTCCTTTTAAACCTCGGGGTTTCAAGAAAATTTAAGCAAACTAAGGTCAAGCAAGTGAAACAACTTGGCCAAGCTCACATTTCAAGGAAGTAGGAAAGATAGATTTTTCAACCAAGTCTTGGCTCTAGATCCCATGTACTTAACCACTACATTGTACATTTCAGACCAAAAAATTTACTATCAATTGATAGTCCTTTGCCATTTCCTGGGTATACTACTGGTTAATGAATTTGATGTGGAACTGAAGTTGGAGGTTAGGTCCAGAATAGCAACTTTGATGCCAAGAAAGAGTTCGAGAAGCATTAAAATGCTTAAGGTAAAAATGCAAAAGGTAAAAATGCAAAATGCTTAAGGTAAAAATGCAAAAGGTAAAAAAAAATTTACCTTTTGATGTGAAAGACAAAAGAAGATCAAAAGAGAAAGAAAGAAAATAAGTGGATATGGGCAGAGATTAACTTAGTGAATGACAGGGCTTCAGTAAGATAGCAGGGGGTTCCCTTGTGGCTAAGCTGGTAAAGAATCCACCTGCAATGCAGGAGACCTGGGTTCACAAGATATGAAGTAGAGAATGGAATGGGTGTTGGAAAATGCAGAATGTCAAAGGAAAAATGTACATTAAAGAAATGTAGCTATGAAGTAGAGGAGAAAAATGAACCAGTACTTGGGAAAGGGGTAATGGAAAGAACAAAGAGAAAGGAGAGGATGGGAAACTAAATTATATTTAGAATTTCTCACAGAATAGGCATTTTTAATATGTTCAATCCATTAATTTCCATATTAACTGCTCTAAGCACAAAATATCTTAAAATATTTTTCTTCATTTTAACAGATGGAGGTGCTAAACAACATTTTGGAACACACTTAGATGATAAAATTTAAAGAGTCAAAACTGGAGCCCACACCTTTGATTCCAAGTGCTGACATATGTTTTAGAACAAGGAAGGAGGCAATTAATAAAGATGAATGGTGTATATGACCTTGAATAGGCATCATTTGGTTGCTCCACTGGAAATATTCTGTATAGTATTTCTAAATTGTAACCATTGTAGTACATATTTATTTTTAGAAAATAGGGGGAAAAAACCATTTTCTAAAATTTCCTACAATTCATTGAAAATATTTGTACTTTTTTATAATTGGAATGTAGTTTTACAAGTCAGGTAGTTATCATTTTTGTGCTTGTTTACTCCATCTTTTAAAGGAAGATCTATGCTTGAAATGGGGTATATCTGATGTCAATATAGGTCTCTGACTCTTTTGGGACTGGAGGAAGAAGAGAGGGATAAATCTAGACTGTGCATTTACTTGGCCAGTTAAGAGATTCAACAGACTGAAGGAAGTGAAGAGGTGCAGACTTTTTCTTTGAAGGTGTTATTTTCTGTTTTGATTGGCAATGGGAAATTCTGTCCAGGATAAACCAAGACACGTTAAATCTGGAGGATGCGTGGTATTCTCTGTGACGTTAGCACCAAGTAACGCCTCAGGCTCCCCAGATGGCGAGCATAAGGATTTCTTTGAGATACCCACTCACCAGGTACCCTTTACTATAAGATGGCCCTTGAAGTTTACCCTTCCCTCTTCTTCCACTTGCTCTACATGGAGTAGAAATTTCAGTTTCTAGAGAGTGATTATCACTGTTCTGTATTTAACTGCACTAGTGAAGAGTTTCTTTCTTTTCTGGTTAAATAATCCACTGGTCATTTTAATAGCAATCTTCATAGAGGGAATTAGACATGTGAAATGTGGCCATCATAAATCTAAGTCCCTTTTGAGGGGACCATCCTTCTACAGTTTTTAAATTGAGGTAGAGTTGATTTACAATGTTGTGTTAGCTTCAAGTGTACGGCAAAATGATTCAGTCACACATACACACACACATTCGTTTCCATTATAGGTTATTATAAGATACTGAGTATAATTCCCTGGGTTATATAGAATGTCATTGTTGTTTACCTATTTTATATGTAATAGTGTGTACATGTTAAAGCCAAACTCCTAATTTATCCCTCAGCCCACCTTTCCCACTTTGGTAACCATAAACGTGTTTTCTATGTCTCTGAGTCTATTTCTGTTTTGTAAATAAGTTCATTTGTATTATTATTATTTTTTAGATTCCACAAATAAGTGATACCATATGATATTTGTCTTTGTCTGGCTTCCTTCACTTAGTATGGCAATCCCTAGGTCCATCCATGTTATTCATCCTCATATATTTTTAATGAAGTAAACTTTAAGCCCTTCAAAACTAGCGAATGTCTTTGGGGAAATCATCTAAGTAATTATGTTTTTGTATATTTGCACACCTAGAATATATTTCAAATTAAGTACATTGTATGAATGCAAGAATCAGATTATAACTGTTTTACCCATTTATTTGTTTTCAAATAAATGGATAAAATGTTTTTGTCTGATATGTAATTATGTGTCACAATTGGACAGGGTCCTGCCTATTTACAGATCTAAACACGGTGGATCCATAATACCTGTTTGCGGATCTATGAAAGAGTAAGAAATTTTTTCCATATATTATTTAAAAGATTATTTTTAAAAACTCAGTTTAAAATATTTAAGAAGGAAGTCAAATCCTATAAAAACTAAAAAATTCTAAGCAAATATTATTTAAGAAAGTTTGTTTCACGACCCATGGGAAGATTATTGCTCACTTCCTTTCCATTTTGTTCCAGACTACTACTAAGAAAAAATCATTTAAATTTCCCGTGGATGAATAATCAGTAAGTTCTCCCAAATTCTGGGAATCATGTTGTTTGGAGACATGCATAAACATTGTCACAATTAATTTAAAAGCCGCAGACACACACACTTCCTGATTATGCCTCCTTTCCTTCCTCGGGATTTCCATTTTTTACCTATCTTCTAAATTCTTTTCATTTTTTAATTTTCTGTTCCTCATCTCTCTGTGTTTCTTTGGTCTATTAGTTTTTATCTTCAGGCAGTTTCTCAGTTTTTCAAGCATCATTATTTCATGTGTTTTTCCTAGTCTCCTTTCTTGATATACTAGCTGACATTTATCCTTTTATTTTTGCTCCTTGATATTACCTGTTGTTTCTATATTTTTTTGTTTTATTGAAATACAGTTGACTTACAATATTATGTTAGTTTCAGATGTGCTACACAGGAACTTGACATTTGAATTCATTATGAAATGATCACCATGGTAAGTCTACTAATAACTTGCCCTGATACAAACTTATAATATCATTGACCATATTCCTTCTGCTGTATATTCCCTCTCCATGCCTTACTTATTTTTATAACTGGAGGTTTATACCTCTGCTCCTTCCTCTGTTTTGCCCCTTCCCAGCCTCCCCACCCTGGCAACCATCCTTTCATTCTTGTATCTGAGTCTTGTTTTCCTTTTGATTTGTTTTGTTCTTTAGATTCCACATATAAGTGATATCATACGCTGTTTGTCTCTCTCTGTCTGATTTATTTTGCTCAGTATACCTCTTAGATCCATCTATGTTGTCACAATGGTGAGATTTAGTATTTTTCTAGTGGCTGAGTAATAGTCCACTGTGTGTTCAGTTACTTAGCACGTGCATGCTCAGTCGCTTGTCATGTCCAATTCTTTGCAACTCTGGACTGTAGAATTCCAGGCTCCTCTGTTCATGGAATTCTCCAGGCAAGAATACTGGAGTGGGTTGCCATGCCCTCTACCAGGGGATCTTCTTGACTCAGGGATTGAACCCGTGTTTCCTGCGTCTCCCACATTGCATTTCATCTGCCAATGGCTACTTAGGTTGCTTCCATATCTAAGCTATTATAAATAATGCTGCAGTGAGCATAAGGGTACATATATCTTTTGTGGAAATGGCAGCTCTATTTTTAATTTTTTGAGGTGCCTCCATATTGTTTTCCATAGTGGCTATACCAACTCATATTCCTACTAGCAGTGCATGAGGGTTCCCTTTTCTCCATATTCTTGCCAACACTTGTTTGTTGTCTTTTTGATAATAGCCACTCTGACAGGTGTGAGATGATACATCCCTGTGGTTTGGATCTGCATTTCCCTGATGATCAGTGATATTGAGCATCTTTCCATGCATCCGTTCACCATGTCTGTCTTCTATTTTTATCATTCACATTTCCTATTTTCTCCTTTATAACCTGAACCACTCCCTTTATCTCTCTCCTTTTTCCCACAAAGACGAAGTAGTACTGCCATTTTACTTTACCTCCCATGATTAGTTTAATTTTTGCTCCAGTTTCCTCTGCTTTTATAACTCTTTTTCCTTTCCAAGGAATAAAAAGGAATAAACGTTAAATTCATAGATTCAAATGTATAATTTGCTTTCACGTTCCTTATGATTAGCATATTTTCTCATGTTTAATAAAAGAAGCATATTTTACTTAATTATACAAAATGCACTCAATTTAGATCTCTATCTAGATCAGGTCTCTCAATTGCTTGCTGATGAGAAGCAAATTTTTTCTCCATAATAATATAAAAGGCAGTCTTCTGCAAGGCACATTTCATGTTTCCTTAACCTAAGCCAGCCTTTTCTTTTATTTTTATATCGGAGTATAGTTGAATTTCAACATAGTGAGGTCAGCTTTTTCTTACCACCATTGTCTTAGTCCCTGAACACACCTCCACACTCATCAAAGACTAGATTCCTCCCTCATCCTGAGTGACTTCAGAAGCCTGTGTAACACTCCTCACTTCTGTGACTCCCAGTAGCTTTTACCTTCGAGTCTGAGAAGGTCCTCGTGTCTTTTTGCTCTCAAAAGTTGACTTCTTCCTTCTCAACAGTGACCTCAAAGACTTTCAAGTTAGATGCCCTGAATGGTCCTCCTACTGAAACAACAGACATACTAGATATAACATCAAAAACTCTTTTTAAATGCCTAGCAGATATGGTACAAATGGAGCAATAGAGAGTCCAAATCTGAAGTAAAAGCAAGAACTCTGAGAGGTAAGTGACAAAACTAGCTTTGTTATCAGTGGTTTCTGACAACCCCATGACAGGACTGGCGTGTAAGCAGGCAGGGGGTAGAGACTAAAGCCTGAAAATAGCTTGGACTTCAGCGCACGAAACCCTCAGAGTAAAGGTGAATGAGAAATAAATCCTCTCTTTAGAAGAGGATAACAGAGAAACTTGTCTGTCTAGAAACTGATGCCTCCTCTGAGGATTTGTAACCATTAGTAAGCTTTCGCCTGAGCTAGTCCAAATCATCACCATTTTTGTTGTCTGAAGAAAGCTGAAGTGGAGATTTTAATTGAGCAGTCCTGGTTTTAATTTTTTAAAAAATAGAACTTTAAGAAGTGGAAAAGACAAACATCAGAGTTAGGAAACCCAGTGAAAGGATTATACAGTAGATTTGCACAGCTGAAGAGAGAATGATTGTCGGTAGAGAAAAGAAATTATCTAAAAAGTGAAATGGAGAGTAACTAGCATGTAAGAATAAAAGGACTATGCAGCTACTTCAATTCCAGATAGGATACCAGAGATATTTGAAGAGATGATGACTAAAGATTTTACAGAACTGTTAAAGGACATCAATATTTAGATTCAAAACTCAATGAACCTCAAGCAGTAAATGATAAATAAATTCACACCTCCAAATATTATAATAAAATTGTAGGAACTCCTAAAGGCAAAGAAAAGATAATAAGACACACTTTTTGCTTTCCGTGATCTCACAGTCTGGACACTTGTAAATGGCTCTGCCTTCCCCATTTTGTAGCAGTTATTGTTGGAATGAGAGGCCCTCATGAGCGTTGTTTCTATAAAAGCTATTTTCCCCTCCCATCCCACCTTCATTTTTCCCATGCCCTCCATTCACAGAAAGAGGGATGCCTGCAGACGTGATTTCATTCTGGCTCCAGTGAAGTCCTGAGAATCCAGACTCTCACATACAGCAGCTGGTCTCGAACAAGGTGGAGACTGACTTGCTCTCCTCTTGGTGCTGCTCGTCATGACTCTTGCCTTCTCTCGGACTCCATCTTCAGAGTTCATGTCTGTGTCTTTGTCTATAGCCTCCCTCTGTTACTCTGGATTTTGTACACTTAGCTGACCTCTCAGACAACGACTCATTTTTTTTTTTTCTCTTTTGGACCCAAAGGATCATCAGTTCTGTAAGCCAAAAATGAAACCCAAAAACTGTATGGGTAGAATGACCATCATTTCTGCATAACACACACACAGACAGGACATAGACTCGCACACATTTCCAAGGAGTTGTAAATATTAGAATAGGGGAAGCATCGGAGTAAGGCACCAGGAGAACTGGGACTCAAAGAGGTGAGACCCAGTGAGTGAGCGGTGAGTGGTAGAGGCTAGCTGGGGTTGAAGGGATTGAGCCGTTGAGACGTAACTAAGAAGTAAGAGCAGCTACTGTGCTCATCAGCTTCTGCCTGGGAGATCTGGCATGATAGGAAAGAGTGTACTAAAGGAAAATCTCTGCTTTTTTCTCCTGAGAAATACAAGCTGACTCACTTACCATGTTGTATACTAGCCTCCACTCCTTCCCTCCGTCACCTCCTGACTTCCTGGTAACTCTCTCTCATTCACTGAATCCTTTAGTGTCTGACTCATGATTTTCATCTCAGCCTCAATTTTCATTTATTTATTTTTTTTTAATATGGGAATCTCATCCAGTAGGAGGCATGCCTACTGCCTCCTTGGCTTTCTCTCCAGTGAGCTTCACATCCCTCACCTTCAGTCACCGGCTCCCAAACCACATGCTGGTCTTTATGATTACCTGACAGTCCTCCACCTCTGAAATCTTCACCTCAAAGTCCCACCCTGTGTACAGATTGTCACTCTTCCAGCGCTCTCACTGTCGTTTAACATTATTTTACTTCACAGTGATCTCAGTTCTCTTGAAGCCACTTCTATGAACTCATTGATATCCACATCATTTGTAAATCAGTTTAGATTCCAAGGACCCTTCTCTTATTTTTCAAGTCCTGCAAATTGTCAAGAGTCTGTACTCTTCTCTATCACACTGTCACCACCTTAATTCAAGTCACCATTACCCCTCATGTGGATTACCTAGCAATAGCCACACTAATTTTTCTGATCCTGATCCTTCCAGACTTACCCTCTAGCCCATTCTCTACACTGTGGCCAAAATGATCTTTCCACAATACAAATCGGACCAAGCCATTTCCCTTTTAAAACACTGTAATCACTTCCAATCATTACAACAAGTTCCTAAATATCAGTTAATTATCTTCCATGATATGGCATCTACTTTCCTCAAAAGCCTCTCTCTCTAATTAACCTTCTTACTTTACCTCACCTCTTCTTTCAGATAGCCTCAGTTTTGTGTAGAAGTTAACTAAATTTTCCTTGCTCTCTCTACCTCTAGGGTTTTCCATGAACTGATTCTCCTTCCTGGAACAGTCTTCTGTTCTCCTCCTCTTTCCCTGTTACTCCCCAAAACCTAATCATTCTTTAAGTCTCACCTTAGAGATGACATCTCTCAGGAAGTGTCCTCTGACATCCCAAGTCTGAACTACATGCTCTTTCCTACATGCTTGTAGGAAAGAGCACGTCCTTACTTCCCTATCATGGCATTGGGCAAAGCATCTCATAATTGTCTTTAATTGTGGGCATCTCTCATTGGATTGAGAGTTGTGAGGATAGAGACAGTATTTCCACAGTTTAGCACAGAGTCTGAAACACTGCTACTCAATAAACATGGAGTGATGGAAGAAGGGGACGACAGAGGATGAGATGATTGGATGACATCACTGACTCAATGGACATAAGTTTGAGCAAGCTCCAGGAGATGGTGAAGGACAGGGAAGCCTGGCATGCTGCAGTCCATGGGGTCACAAAGAATTGGACACAACTGAATGACTGAACTGAAATGAACTGATGGAAAAAAATCCCAAGTCAGAAAGTAAGGTGAAGAATTAAATTGAGTAGACACAATCCTAGATCAGGATATTGAGAAACTAGAGGATTCCTATGGGACTACATACCTAGGCGTATGGAACCTTATCTGCTATCCTAGAAGGCTATTGGAAGTAAATGAGCATTTCCAAAAATGATTATACAGTTTGCTTTGTATTACATTAAATAGGCATTTATGATCCAAAAATTCCACCTTTTAAAAAATCCAGGTTGAGATTTGTACATGTAATCTCCATACTCAGCACATACACATTAGCACTGGAAATTAATTTTCTGATTTCAAATCAGTATATTTTCTGAAGGGTTTCCTTTTTTGCCTCAGTGTGATGGAAAGTGACATCTAGAGGCATAAGACACAGATTTATATCCCATCCATCAGGACTACGTTATGTTGCACTACTGGCCTCACAGGACCAGCATTTCTGACAGACTGTCCATCTCCCACACAGTTCTGACTTCGTACAAACACCGTAAGTGCTACAGACTGTGTCCCTGAAACCTCAACGCCATACTTGGTCAGGACATAAATGTGTGAGTCAACAAAAAACATTGATGTTCCCCTGCAGGTCTCTTTCCTGCAAAAAATGGAAGTGTCAGTTTATGATAATTCTCTCCCCATCAGAAAGGCAGACAAATTGAGGGAAGATGAAAGTTAGCAAGAGGTGTGTAAGAATCAAAGAGGAAACAGCAAGCTGTTAAACTCGCCAACGTTTTCATAACTGCTGTCGTTTTGATAACGTCGTTCCCGCAGACCATTAGGCCACAGCCTGCTTCTTCCAGCTGACAAGTCTGAGGTTCCTGCTGCTCTTACAACTGAGTGATGTGTCTGTAGGAAGGAGTTAAGGTCCTTGGGAGAGGTTTTGTGCTTCAAAACCAGGGGAGAAGTGGTAAGGTCTATCTACATCAGCAGTTTCAAACATGGATGAGCCATGTAACTAGTGGGGAGGGGGTGTTATCAAATATAAATTCCTGAATCCTGCTTGTGATATTCAGATCCATCAGATCTGTTTTTGTTTGTTTGTATTTTTTCTTATTTTTTTTTTAAATTTTACATAGAATGAAAAGCATGATCTCTTTCTTTCCCCCTTTTGGGTTAGTTAATATTAATTAGATTCCATCTTAAATTTTCTTGGGTTTTAGCTACACCTCTGTGTTATTTTTTTAGTGGTAATTTATATATAATTATCATATGCATCTTTAATTTATCACCATCTATTTAGAGTTAATACCTTTTCACTTGATGTAAAACGCTAGAGCCTAGTAACAGCAGGGAAGCCTGGCATGCTGCAGGCGATGGGGTAGCAAAGAGTGGGACATAACTGAGTGACTGAACAACAATAATAGCATGATCCTGTCTACCCCCATCTTCTGAGCTATTATTAACACATTTCAATTTTACACACAGTTTAAAACCTATTATACAGTCTTCCATATAATATCTCATTAAAGGCAGTGGTCCTTTTAAAAAGTTAAGAGAAAAAAGATATCCCTTAACATGTATCCATTTATTTATCTTTCTTTCTGCTCTTCAATCCTTCCTGAAGATCTGAGTTCCCCAATCATTATTTCCCCTCACCTTGAAGAAAATCCTTCAGTATTTCTTTGTAGTGCAAGTCTGCTGGTGGCAAATTATTAGCTTTTACTTATTTGAAAAGTCTTTGTCTTGCCTTTCTCTTTGAAATATATTCCTTCTGGAGATAGAATTCTGAGAGAATTTTCTTTCAGTTCTTTAAATGTTTTGTTCTGGTCTCCACTATTTTTAATGAGAAATCAGTCATCTTTGAATCATTGTTCCCCTCTATATCATATTTCACCACATGCATACACACTTATGGCTGCATTCAAGATTTTTTCATTATTTTTTATATCAGCTTGATTATGATAAGTTAATGTAAGGTTTTGTATGTATTAACCCTACTCAGGATTCTTTCAGATTTTTAAACCTGAAATTTATGTCTTTCACTAAATTTGGGAAATTTCAGACATATTTCTAATGTAGATTCTTTCTCATTTTCTTTCTTGTTAGGTAGGGTTCCCAATATATGCATGTTAGACAACCTAACATTATTCCACATATGTCTGAATGCCTGTTCCTTGTCTTTAATACTTTTTTTCTTTGTTCTTTGCATGGGATTATTTCTATTGATCTGTCTTCAAATTCAACTGACTATTTTTTCTGCCATCTCTAAACTACTGTTTATCCCATCATGTGAAATATTTATTTCAGATATTTTAATTTTCAGCTCTAACATTTGCATTATGTTCTGTTTTATATTCTGCATTTCTCTGCTAAGATTCTCTTCATGTTCACTCAACATGACCATCTTTTATTTTCAGTCCTTGAACACTTTGAAAGAAGTAGTTTTAAAGGTGTTTTCTAATAATTTCAACATATTATCCATCTCTGAGTCTGCTGGGCTATTTCTATTGACAGATTTTCCTCTTGATCTAGTGTCATAATTTTATTTTGCATATTTAGTGATGTTTGTTATATTCAGGGCTTCCCTGATAGGTGAGTTCGTAAAGAATCCACCTGCAACACAGGAGACCCTGGTTTGGTTCCTAGGTCGGGAAGATCCCCTGGAGAAGGGATAGGCTACCCACTCCAGGATTCTTGGACTTCCCTTGTGGCTCAGCTGGTAGAATCCACCTGCAATGCAGGAGACCTGGGTTCTATCCTTGGGTTGGGGAGATCCCCTCAAGACATTGTAGATGATACATCAGTGAGAAGCTGGATTCTAAATTGTTCTCTAGGAACTATTGTTTTTTTTTTGTTGTTGTTTTTTCTATCAGGTATTGACTATATTAATGCACACATGCACGCACACGCACTGCTCACCTTGAACTTATGAAGGCTTGCTTTTACATGTTCTTAGAGCAGGATTCATTTTGGATTGTTCATATCTTAGGGGAAAAACCTATAGGGAAAATCTCTGTGATACAATTTTTAGCCTGAAAGCACAGGCTTTCAGTGGAAAACCTAAGATATTTATCAAGCCGCTTAACTTGCCACGACTCACACTCCAAATGCTTCTCTTCCTCATAGTGGGAAGCAGCTGAAATCTCTACTGAACCTTTTAAACTTCCAAGATATTGCCTTCCACTGAGTTCCTTGGATTTTTCCCCTACACTTACACAGTCACCAAGGGTTTGAGGAAGATTTATATTTAATTGTGGTTGAAGGAAAAGTTACACTGCTCAAAAGAGCCTGGAGTTAAAACTCCCCTCCATGTCCTCCCCACCATTCTATGCAAAACAAAGAACTCTCTCACCCAAAGCAAAAATGAACATTAAAGTTGATTACTCCCAGCTCCCAGCCGGTCCCAGACTCTGGCCAATCTCCAGAATTCCTTGCCCCAGCCATTTAAGAGATAACTAATCTGGACAACCTTGGAGAAGAACAGGCCCCCTTAAGACAGGAGATTTTCACATATATGACTAGATATATTTACTCTTTTCTTGAGTTAGGGCAGCAGCTCCCTAAACTGACTGCTGTCCCTTCTCGCCTCATTAAAGGCGATCTATTCCTGTAAAGTGGAGAAGGCAATGGCACCCCACTCCAGGACTCTTGCCTGGAAAATCCCATGGATGGAGGATCCTGGTAGGCTGCAGTCCATGTGGTCGCAAAGAGTTGGACATGACTGAGCGACTTCACTTTCACTTTTCACTTTTATGCATTGGAGAAGGAAATGGCAACCCACTCCAGTGTTCTTGCCTGGAGAATCCCAGGGATGGGGTCGCTCAGAGTTGGACACGACTGAAGTGACTTAGCAGCAGTTCCTGTAAAGAGCCGGTCTGGTTCTTTTTCCGAACCTCGCCTTCTCTAACTCCCTTACCCTACAGTGGTATTCCTTCCTCCATAACTCTGTCCTTACTGGGGAGAAATTCTCAGCCCTTTAGGCAGCTCCAGATTCTGTCCCTTGAAATTCAAGCCCGAAATCCTACAGCTCTCTTTGAGTTCCTGCTGCCCTAGGCTATACAAAGTTTGGGTGAAAAAGAAGGGCAAGTGCAGTTCCCTTTTGTCAAGGGTCAAATTCCACTTTCGGGCATTCTCCAGTGGCTTCATTTATTCATTAAGAATTTATCATTTCTATGTGAGGTAATGGATGTTAACTAAACTCGTGGTAATCATTTCGTATTCTACATGTATCAGATCATTATGTTGTACACCTTAAACATATAAGATGTGCTGTGCTGCCCTAATTGCTCAGTCATGTCCGATTCTGCAACCCCATGCGCTGTAGCCTGCCAGGTTCCTCTGTCCATGGGGATTCTTCAGGCAAGAATACTGGAGTAGGTTGCCATGCCCTCCTCCAGGGATTAAACCCAGGTCTCCCGCATTGCAGGCAGATTCTTTACCCTCTGAGCCACCAGGGAAGTCCAACATATACAATGTTCTATGTCAATTATGCAATGCAGGAGACCCCGGTTCGATTCCTGGGTTGGGGAGATCCCCTGGAGAAAGGGTAAGCTACCCACTCCAGTAAACGTGGGCTTCCCTGGTGGTTCAGATGATAAAGAATCTGCCTGTGATGAGGGGGACGTGGGTTCAATCCCTGGGTTGGGAAGACACCCTGGAGAAGGGAACAGCTCCCCACTCCAGTATTCTTGCCTGGAGAATTCCAAGGACAGAGGAGCCTGGGGGGTTCCAGTCCCTGGGGTTGCAAAGAGTCAGACATGACTGGGTCACTTTCAAGTATGCCAATTATATCTTCAAAATACTGGAAAAATATTTTATAATTATTTGTGAATTGATACGGGGATTATATTTGAGGGAGTGGGAAGAAATTAAGCAAAAAATATTTGAGGCCTGGTCATGAAGCACATTGATGGAATGATGTCTATACCAAATCTTTTCCTGATCAGCAGGCTCCAGCAGGGCTGCCCCATGCCACTGTTGTTAATATGGTTGTACATGTGATAACAATTTCAGTTTCTTTGAGATTTATATAATTACTCTTGTATAGCAGTGCAACAATAGTGGGTCACTGACTTTTTTCTTTGACCAATCTCCAAGTTTTAAGTTCCTAATTCTCAGTATCATTTAGCTAGTCTCTATTTTCACTTTTATTAGCTCAATAGTTTGGTGTGTCATACACATAAGTAAAACTATGGAAAAAGAACCACTACTAAGAGAATAAATAAATAAATGTCTTCATTAGGGAAATCATTTTTATTACTCTGTAGTCCAAAAGTATTCCCTGTGATTATTGCTAAAGAGAAGTGGCAGTGTCATAATTTTGCCAAAAATAAGCTCTGGAAAAGAATCACTTTCCATGTGATGTGGTTTGATCAGCAGGATGCATTAGTGGGTCAGTGAGGCAATTGTCATTGATTTAAGCCCCACACAAGCTCTGACATCACCACTGCATGACTCCTTCATTGTCCCACAGGATGAGAGCAGTGACCGACAAGAACAATAGCAGAGGCAGCTCAGAACAAGTCCATCCCTGCTTCTGAAACAACTAGACGCGCTTGCTCTCTGTGCCTCTTATGTCAAGTTTGACCTTGCTTTTCTCAGCTCTGCTCTATCACCTGTATTTCCCAGGCTTCAGGCACCATCAGCAGAGCAGAGGACAGGAGGAAGGGAGACCTCAAGGTATCCCTTTTCTGCCTTTGGTGGTAGCTATCAACACTTGCTAGGTTTCATCTCCTTCTAGAAAAGCCCACTAGCTTCAGCCTTCATGCAGTAACTCAAGACCATGGGTTCCCATCATACCTCCTCCTCATTTGTCCTTCAGTTGGCCAACGCTGGGAGTGTTGGTTATAGAGCTATGGAGCTCTACAAGCTATGCAGAGCCTCACTGTCCTCTAGGTAGCTTTTCAGCTTCTTCCATTACCCAACAACCCATTTTCCTCCATTAAATTTCTGATTTTAAATACTGATAGTGCTGTCTTTAGTATTTTTGTTTAGGCTCTAAACAACTGTGCCTTGTTATTGGAGGTGCAGTAACACTGTCTTTTTAAACTTTTTATTTAAAGAATTCCTTTCAAAATGTATCCATAAAAATCCATGTAGACACACACATACACACCAAAGAGGAGGTGATATTTTTTAAAGGATTCCGACTAAAGTGGTGCTTAATCTCACATTGAATTCTTTAACTAGATGCACACAAAATATATACAAGGAAGAAACCCATAAGACCACAAGTAGTCCATGTGGTAGATGGAATAGACCCAGATCAAAAACAGAAAGATGATTTATAGATTCAAGTAGCTTCAAACATAAATTTTTGATTTATGGCGAAGTGGATTATCTTAGTCATTAAAAGAGATTAAAATTGCAAAAAAAGTAGGACAGTTTTCTTGAGATATGCATGCTCCTTATATTTGAATACAATTTTTACATGTTAAAGTAGTTGTGTGGCTATAATTAAATACAAAGAATTTCCAGGGGCAATCTAGAGCATTTTAAGTGAATCAGTGAAGAGAAAATAATGCTTAATTGTACAAATCCAATCTTGGAGAAGACTGGGACCCCTGTTATGTAACATAGTCATCTTTTCCTGAAAGGTTATGTTCTGTTTGTCTAAATAGATTATGAAATTGTATGTTATTAACATTTGTTTCTTTGTAGAGTCAGTCACACTATGTCTGCTATATGCATGCATGCTCATTCATGTGTGACTCTTTGGACCCCGTGGACTGTAGCCTGCCAGGCTCTTCTGTTCATGGAATTCTCCAGGCAAGAATACTGGAATAGGTTGCCATTTCTTTCTCCAGGGGATCTTCCCAACTCAGGGATGGAACTTGGGTCTCTTGCGTCTCCTGCATTGGCAGGCAGATTTTTTATCACTGTGCTGCCTGGGATGCCCATGCCTGCTACACAGAAGATACTAAAAGATATAGTATTACTATCTGATTTAATTAGTGACCTGATATGGCCTTCCAGATACATGTTCTGTAAATGTTCACCTAAGACTGCCAGCAGAGCCATTGCAGAGGGTTCATAATTGCAGTAATACTATGGAAGTACTGTTAATAACTGTCAAGTTAACCTAAATCCCAAACTTGATGTTATGAAGAGGAAAAGAAAAAACAATCTCCTAGACCCACTCAAACCTACTAATGAGAAATGAAAAACACATGAAAGCCTTATCTTTACTTATCTGTATTTTTTTTACTTATCTGTATTTTTAACAAACATATAGCCTTGATCAAAATATTAACTCTAAGAAGCACAAGATTTTTAAACATGTAATTATAAAAATAAAGTCAATATTGCATTGGAGATAGTCTGTGATGGTTTAGTCTCCAAGCTGTATCCAATTCTTGTGACCTCATGGACTGTAGCCCCCCAGGCTCCTCTGTCCGTGATACCTGCTGCTGCTGCTGCTACTGCTAAGTCGAGTCAGTTGTGTCCAACTCTGTGCGACCCCATAGACGGCAGCCCACCAGGCTCCTCTGTTCCTGGGATTCTCCAGTCAAGAATACTGGAGTGGGTTGCCATTTCCTTCTCTAATGCATGCAAGTGAAAAGTGAAAGTGAAGTCGCTCAGTCGTGCGGACTCTTAGGGACCCCTTGGACTGCAGCCTACCAGGCTCCTTCGTCCGTGGGGTTTTCCAGGCAAGAGTCCTGGAGTGGGGTGCCATTGCCTTCTCCGGTCCATGATACATACCAGGCAAGTATACTGGAGTGGGTTGCCATTTCTTTCTCGAGGGGATCTTTCAGACCCAGAACTGAACCTGAGTCTCCTGCATTGCAGGTGGATTCTTTACCTCATTTGAAGAGCTTCTCTTGGGTCTTCAAAACCAGTGCATGAGAGCTTGACAGAAGCAACTCTAAAAGGAGGCAAATAATTCAGAGCCCCTGGCCCTCCAGGCTCACACTAGCCTCGTGGAGGCAGTATCAGCTGCTGGCCTGCTTCACACCATGTCAGGAGCAGATGTAACATATTTATTTATCTTTAAGCCCCATCCTAAGCTGCAGTGGAGAATGCATACAAAAGAGGAAGGAGATGGACCATGGCTTTCTATAGCTAGACTTCTACTACCTTAATAATATGATCACAGCACACCCCACACTCCCCCTTTACCTTCCGCATAAACCCTTCACATTCTCCTAAATATTATTACTCAAAATTCTCTGGACAGAAGGAAATCAGAACATAATACAAGCCATTTTTGCTTCCTGCTCAATGTTTCTGAATAAATGAAATACAGTAAGTGAAAGTCGCTCAGTCGTGTCTAACTCTTTGCAACTCCGTGGACCATACAGTCCATGGGATTTTCTAGGCCAGAATACTAGCATGGGTAGCCTTTCCCTTCTCCAGGGGATCTTCCCAATCCAGGGATCGAACCCAGGTCTCCCTCACTGCAGGGAGATTCTTGACCAGCTGAGCCAGGGAGCAGAGAAGGGGGGGTGGTGGCGAAGATAAAGGAAAAACTTAGAAAAAACAAATGATAATTTCAAAACACTTATCTAGTCTCTCTGATATTTAAGAAAACTCATGATTTGGGAATATTAAACCTTGTTCTGCTTATTTGCTGAGTTGCGGTTCGTTCTAACCTTTAGTTTCTCAGCATAGGCTTTTCTAATGTCATAAAGATTTTTGCAAATATTTAAATTTTATGTTTTCTTTTCTGATATTTATACTGCTGGGTTTGCTTCACAAGTTAATACATTGGCCATCTTCTCCAGAACTTTAAGAAGTTATAGAATCATAATGAATATTTCTATTTTTCCTAAATATAAAGGAAGTGCTTCCTATAATTCTTTATTAGTCATGATGTTAACTATGGTTATGAAAAAGATATTCTTTGTTATAAGAGACCAGTAGGAAAGAATGGAAAATTCAGTTATTGACAAAATACACAGGATCTTGTTTACACCAAAATAAATCCTAGGTAGATCAAAGATTAAAAAAAATAATTAGATTATAAAAGTGCTTGAATAAAACTATGGAATAATTATTGGGTTGGCCAACAATTTCCATAACATCTTAAGAAAAACCCAAATAAAATTTTTGGTCAACCCAATGTATTTTTATTACAGGCCTAAAAATTATAAGTAATCTTCATTATTTTGATTTAAATTATGGAGAAAATTTAAAGGCCAAATGTATTTGCATTTGAGATCAGAAAATGAAGATTTCCAAAATCTTGAGTTTTCTGCTGATCTTAATAAAAATGCTTTAAAATAGTTTTATAACAGGCAAATACCCTGGTATATGTCACAAAAGTTTCTTCAGTTTTTATAAAAGTTCGCTATAGAAATACTTCAAAGATGGCAAATATATTTATTCTTGAACTTGAAAAAAAGATGCAATTCAATGAAGTAGGCTTCTGTGGTAGATCCATGTGCTAAATTAATGCCAAAACCAGTAAGACATTTGAGTCTAGTTGACTTCTCAGTTACAAGGGCATTTCTGGCCCACGAGATATTTCCATTCTTATTCAGAATCTCACACATATAGAGCTATTCAATTTGTCTTGATAAGTACAATGGATTATGAATTACTATTGTTACATGGCAGATTCATGCATATATGTTAAATGAATGGGCAAAAGAATCTCCTAAATAAACCAGGAAAACTCATTACCTAATAAGAGCTTAAATAAAGAAATGAATTATGAGATCATAGATTTCTAAACCCATCTACATTCACTCATGGTTTTTAACTTTTAGACAAATACTGGCTTTCCAATAGTCAGGATTTTTTAGCTTATTTGTTCTATCAGGATAAGACAGGACAAGAACAAGGACAATTTGGTTTGGATTTAATGCAAGACTGATCTCATAGGCTTCTGATCCTTTTACTCAGGATTGAGATCAAAAGATCTTTAAAGAGATATAGATAGTGGCTACACAGAAAAACCGGTTAGTATTCTGACCTTCTTCATACTCGAATGTTATGCATCTGAAACAAAGTCAACATTTTAAGTTGTTGAAGTTGAAAGCACGTATTTGTATTTGCAATGTGTGCAGTAAGATTCTTTAGCATTCACAAACCCCAAACTCATCCCTTTGTCCTTTTGTAAAGCAATTGCAAATGAATTTCTGATGGAAGAATAAAGAAATCCAAAGGACACAAATCATATCTGCTCAGAGAGGGTGAAATAGAAAATTTTGAGTATTGTAGAAAAGATTTATCAAATGGATTATTTTCTGCCTATCAAATCCTAGAGCTTCCCAGGTGACTCAGTGGTAAAGAATCCACCAACCAATGCAGGAGATGTGGGTTCCATTCCTGGATTTAGGAAGATCCCCTGGAAAATGGAATGGAAATCCACTTCAGTATTCTTGTCTGGAGAATCCCATAGACAGAGGAGCCTGGCAGGCTACAGTCCATGGGGTTGCACAGAGTTGGACATGACTCAGCAACTCAGCACGCACATCACGGTGTGAAGATGTGTAAAATCACTGTGTAATCACTGTGTAAATCACTGAAGTGAAGACAATGACATATATCAATTACCTTAATTTTAGGAATAAGGCTTAAATGGTCTACTGACAGCAGAAATGTGAATTTCCTTGGTTATTTCAAGTTTACTGTTATTTTCTCTGTTACATGCTTGTGATATTTGTTTAAGGTTATAACAAAAGTTACTAATTTAAATCATGGCCTATTTACAACTGACAAAACAGCCAAAAGCTCCTGTCAAATCTTTTAATATTAACTTGAACTTCTATTCAAATTAATATAAGTCCTATGAAGTCCTAACAAAAATTAACCTTCTCATCAAGGGCATAAGAAATAATGAATTCTGCTTAATGTGAAGCTTATGCAAAATGTAGAAGACTTACTTTACATCATGTTAACTTAAAATCAGCAAGGGGTTTCTTGAATTATGCATTGCATCTAGAAACCTAGTGAAATCAAAAAGTTTTTCCAATGATAATTATAAATTGATAAACTCTGCTGAGATCTCTAAATGGGATTTTTAGCATAATTAAAAATGACAGACTATACATAGTGTTCTACTTTATTGAAACGATGTTGAATTAAGTGATTTTATACAGATTTTGAAGAGCCAAAGCATTAATAATATAATATGGTTCTTCCATCCTAAATTTGTAAAGAATGCCTCTCTTGGTTGCAAAATTAAAATACCAGAAAATAGTGAGCTCTTTTCTTTTTATTAGTTTTCCTCCTTATTTCAGAGAGTAGTAACATGTTGTGAAGACTCTTATAATTGCTATGATATAATGAGACTGCTTTCTTTCTGCTAGAATTTTTCCTCATCTAAGCATAAAATAAGTAAAATTACAAAAATGTGTTTAAGCTTTAGTTTGAATGTGAGCCGATGCATGAACTTCATAGGATTCAGAAAAACACAGTCAGGTTCAAAAAATAAAACACAGCCCCAGACTGCTAGCATTCTGGTTGGTTCTGCCTGTAGTTGTTGGCATGCCTGTGATTTTGAAGGAAGGAACTGTCTTTGAGAGCTGTATTGTCAATTCTCATCACGGCTCTGAACAAATACCCGTGAAATATGCTTGCTTATTGAATAGATGTAGAGATACACATACTCAGATGGGGTCAGGTTGTTAGCATAAACCTTTCTTTTTACCTATAACAGTAAATATAAGAATTTTCTTAAATATTCTTCTAAAACATCATATTTGAGGGTTGCGTTATATTACAAATTGGGGGGATAACTTATAATTTGTCTAATTGGTATGTTCTGGGACATTATGGTTGTTCCCACTTTTTCTAAGTAGTATCTTGGGGGCATTATTGTCATTCTCAGTTTTTCATAGTTCATAAAAGAGAGGAAACTGGAAAGACATCGAAGTTAAATAAATGCTATAAAAGCATATTTATCCCTTCATCTATTTAATTCATACTGCACACATGGAAATATATTTGTGACTTCTCTCTACAAAAAGAAAAAATCAAATCAATTATTACTCCAAGGTTGGAGAAAGAACATAGGAATATCCAGGGCAAATCAATACCGCCAGTCTGTACTCTATGGAAGTGCATTATAAATTGTAAAGGGTTATTTGAGTGTACACTATTATTTCTTTAAATCTGTAAATTTCCATTTTAAAATAACACCTATTTCCTAAATCAACTGCCAGGCATTTAAAGAATATTAATCACTCCATTTTAGTTTGCCAGAACACTAGTGTTCAATGTTACAGATTGAAATTAATTGTAAAAAAGTTCCATTCAGATGAAGAAGGATCTAAGTAATTAATTTCCCCCTTTCTTAAAACACTGAAATGAACACAGAGAATCTAAATTTCTCCAAGAAAAATCTTTCAGATTCCAAAGAGAAATTCTCATTTTAGAAGAGGAAAGAAACCCAACAGGAAAGGAACTATGAAAGTAAATAAAGCTAAGTGTCTCTGGCAAAAATGTAAAGAATCTGCCTGCAATGCAGGAGACCTGGGTTTAATCCCAGGGTTGGGAAGATCTCCTGGAGAAGGAAACAGCAACCCACTCCAGTATTCTTGCCTGGGAAATCCCATGGACAGAAGAGCCTAGCAAGCTACTACAGTCCATGGGGTCGCAAAGACTTGGCTATGACTTAGTGACTAAACCAACAACAGTTGTGAAAGTGAAACCAAGTTTCATTAAATCAAAGAAATGTCAGAACTAGGAGGGATTTTAAAGATCATCCTGGTTCACTGGTTTACAATCTGGACTTCTGAACTATTAGAGGACTTTAAAGGAACAATGGGTAGAAAATGGAATTCTCAAACCATTTTCAACTTTTCAAAATGCTTAAAGTGTTGTACAATGACTCGTGAGAAATCTGCTCTGATTCTTTAACTTTGTTTGGGATTATATGAATTTAGTTAGACAGCACTTAGTTATATTAATCAGACCAAAACCTTTTATTTAGTGTTGTTTTTAATAAAAACAAGAAACAAATTCTTATTTAATAGATGAAATTTCACAGGTATAATCTTTATAAACTAACCAGTGGTGAAAACTTGGAAACAAATGGCCTATAAAGATGAGAGTCCAGAGAAGTTAAGTGAATTAGTGTGAAGGCTAGGACTGGATACCCAGTTTGCTGAATCCCCGTAGGTGAGAGGCAGGGTAAACAACTGCATCTTCTAGTACTGCAAACTTCTTAGAGACTGGTGCCTGGAGTTGATCCCATGCCTTAGAGGTGATGCCCAGAGTTGTGTGATGTGGGCTTCTTACTCCTGTGCTTGGGAGCCCTGTCCAGTCCTCTATTTCCAATAATATGTCACTGAAGATTTTATACTAATTTTAAATATTCATAACAACACGAAGTGTTGTCTTCTTTCCAGGCTTCTTTGCTTTTTATGAAGGTCTAAGGCTTTGAACCAAAGAACTGAAGCTCTTCTAAAAGAGGTTTAGCTTTTCACAAGGTGTTCTTTAGACAGACAGGAATTTCTGGTAAAGAGCCAGTGATTAAGGCAAATATGAAGTGGATTTTAACTTTCCAAAAAGACACTGATTTATTTAGAGTAGATCTAGGAAAATCATGTTATGAATGTTTGCAGTATTGGCTTCCCTTATTTTCCAGGCAAGAATACTGGAGCGAGTTGCCATTTCCTAGTCCAGGGGATCTTCTCAACCCAGGGACTGAACCCACATCTCTTGCATCTCCTGCATTGGCAGGCAGATTCTTTGCAGTAGGACCACCTAGGAAGCCATAGCAGAATGCCATGATCCTGCAGGTGTGGTCTAGTTCTGAAAGTTTGGTTTTACCACTATCTTACTGTAAGTAAGTCTTATGTGAGAAAGACAGTGATACACAGAAGCCAGATTTTAGCAAATTTTAAGTACCTAACAAGTGTCCTATCTGTAATAACCAAGTCTTATTTTCTGAGGTAGATAAATTATGATATATATCACATGCTTTTTTTTTTTGTGATCTGAGAGTAGAAACTAATTTTGCAGATTCAATATTGAAAATTCAGTGCTTTCAAAGAGGTGTCAGTTATAGTCTGTGGAACCATAAAATAAGCATTTAAAATATCTCACCAAATATACCAGTATAAAAAATGCACTTTGATTTGCATTTAGATTCAGCTAAAACTATAGGGATTCAACACTAACAGTGTATTACATCATTATTCTTTGTTCAAAGCTCCATTACATGAAAAAGAGACAGGTATGTGGAGTTATATAAGCCCATTCCAAAATTAGATACTATCCAGTATTAAAAAGAGACTTTCTTGATGACTCTCTGAAAAACAAATAGTGGCTAGTGAATGACTTGTTAAATATAACTATTTTTGAATGATGCAAGCATTGGGAAATCCATAGCTTTATTTGTATTTTAGTTTTAAGTGTCCAAGATGCAGAAACTGAAGAGACTTTTTCAAACTGACTATACTGCAAAAAATCTTCCATAAAATTATTATACAATTTTTCCTTTCTTCCTTTCCCATCATTGTTTTAGAGTTATGTTTTTTTAACCAGAAAACATATTTTTCACCTTTCCCAGTGACTGCATACTGTGTCACTGCATACTGTTCAGAGTCCTCCTCTTGTTACTTAGTCAAGCTATTCTCTATTTAAAAATAAAAATCAGTCATACAAGCCCAGGTTTAACTTGTATTTCTTTGTTTCCCTGTATTTTTCACAATAAAAATGAGATATTGAGGGATTTTCCTCATGGTCCAATGGTTAAGTCTTTGTGCTTCCATTGCAGGGGCACAGGTTCAATCCCTGGTCAGGGAACTAAGATCCTATATTTCTGTGGCACAGTAAAGAAAAGAAAAAAAGGAAAAGTGAGGTATTGAGAAAATGGGATTTAAAATAATGAAATTATCCAAGATAATCATCCTGGGAGAGGATTCTTTGGTCCACTGGTCCACTGATATTCATCTCATTCCCATTTTTGTAATAGCTACACTGGACTGGGCTGGAAAGACCCCAAGTGTGTGGTTCTTTCTCTTTGTCACAACTGCAGCAGAGCTTGCTTGGATGTTAAGGATTCTAAAGTATAAGAATAAACAAATTAAAAAAAAAAAAGAATAGCAATAAGGCTTAGTTTTTGTCACCAAAGTTTAGCAATCATATCTAATCCTTTATGAAGATTTCCTATGTGCAAGATTCTAAGTGTTTTACCTATTTATTTATTTATTCTTTCATTTAATCCACTGTCCCCTCCCTCTTCCCACTCCATGGTTTTTTGAGGTGGGTACTATTATTATTCTCAGTTTTCATGAGAGGCTAACCAATTTGTCTATGGTCAACAACTAGATTGGGGTGCAGATGGGGGCTGAATCTATGCAGTCCTGAGGAAAGCCCAAGGATTTGATGCTGCTAAAGCTCCCTCTTGGGTGATTATAATATGAAGTCAAGGCTAAAACCCACAGACTGGTTTTGATTCTAGTTTAAGGTGCTTCAACTCAAATGCTTTCAAGACCAGGTAGATAAAATAAATAAAGCAAACAGATACAGACTCTGTACTCTAAATAATTTGTAAAATAATGGTTCTGAATCTTTCACCTGAAAGGGAGATTGCTAAAAATGCAAATTACTTAGCCTTAGACCTATAGAAACTTTGTTTATTACCCTAGGTTTTATTTTTAAATGCAAATTTCTGGGTGCCAGAAATCAGTTTAAGTGGTAGTATCACCATAAGTGAAAGAAAGTGAAGTTGCTCGGTTGTGTCCCACTCTTTGCGACCCCATGGACTTTAGCCTACCAGGCTCCTCTGTCCATGGTATTTTCCAGGTAAGAATACTGGAGTGGGTTGCCATTTCCTTCTCCAAGTATCACCATAGGTGCTAGTGAATTCTAGTATTTCAGATTTGAGTCTCAAATATTTTGTTGGTTCTAGGAATATTACTAGGCAACGATTACACTTCTAGGTGCTAGGTTAACAGCAATGAAGAAATCAAACGCCTTTCTTCTGAGTTCATGTTTTTTTGGGAAAGGGAAACAGTATGAACTACCAAAAAAGATGTCAGGTGGATAGGTGCAATGGAGAAAAGCAAGTCAGGAATGGGGGGATGAAGCCTGATGGGTGGAGGGGTCTTTACATGATCAGGGAGGGCCTTCCTATAAAGTCTGTATGCCACAGAGGATGTGGCGGGATGAACCATGGAAGCTGGAAGAGTTCAACAATGTCCAGAATAAAGTAACAACATCGAGTTACAAAGTGCAAACAAGGGAACTCGTGTTTGGAGGCTGAGAGGAAAAATGAAATAGTAAAAGACATCAGAGAGGTAGTAAGGAAATGGATCACACTGGGTGGGGAAGGCCATGGTAAGTTCACTTTGTGTGACATTAGAAAACACTGAAAAATGATGGTATCCATCTTACATTTTAATCAATCAGTCCAGTTGCTGAACAGAGACTGTTCCATGTGGGGAAACTGCGGAAGCAGTCAGGCCAGCTGGGGAATATGGCTGCAGTCAAGGCAGGAGATGGCTGCGTGGCCAGTGAGGTAGCAGACGAAGCACTAAGAAGTGGTCAAATTCCGGATGAATTTTTAAGAGCAATCCATGATCACTTTTCAGATGGATTGGATGTGGACTGTGAATGAAATAGGCATCAAGATGACGCGATCTATTGTTTGGGGCAGCCGCTGCTGCTTAGTTGCTTCAGGCGCGTCCGACTCTGTGCGACTCTATGGCCAGCAGTCTACCAGGCTCCTCTGTCCATGGGATTCTCTAGGCAAGAGTACTAGAGTGGGTTGCCATGCCCTCCTCCAGGGGATCTTTCCAACCCAAGGATCGAACCTGGGTCTCCTGCATTGCAGGCAGATTCTTTACTGCTGAGCCACCAGGGAAGCCTGTTTGGGCAGCTAGTGCTCAGTAAATTTGATAAAATACTCTTCCCAGCAAATTCCCAGTTGGGCACCAGTGTGGAGCTTCTTTTACTTATGACTAAAGTAAGTTCCTTCCCTGGAACACTGAAGGTGAAATACGGGAGCGCATTATCTTGCAAAGGACTGTGATTCATTAAAACCCACATTCTTCCTGACATGAAACACTGAACACATGACATCTCTTTCATTTCATTACCTGCAACTAAAAAAGAAAAAGGTAAAAAGCTAATTTTCTCAGTGATATTTATATCAGAAGGGAATTGACTTTTTTCTCTGTGTTAATTCATTAATGCGTCTAGTAATTCTTGAACATACATAGATATTTGAAACACTTTAATCACCAATAGTAAAAAGAAAAAAATGCCTCATATAAGAACCAAAAGGTAGATAGCCAGTGGAAAATTCCCTTACTCTGTTTCATTTTCAGAGCTTACCTCCCACCATTCTAGATCAAGTTTTAAAATAAGTACTATTAATCCCCAAATCATTGTTGTTTCATGTGTTTAAAAATCTACCTTGTCTTCAAATTGAGGTTAATAAAAGTTTGTATCTAAAGAAAGATGTAATTCTTATTATTTAATAAGAACTATGTAACCTGTTATATGTTTGTGTGTTCAGTTCAGTTCAGTCGCTCAGTCGTGTCCAACTCTTTGCGACCCCATGAACCACAACACACCAGGCCTCCCTGTCCATCACCAACTCCCGGAGTTTACTCAAACTCATGCCCATAGAGTCGGTGATGCCATCCAGCCATATCATCCTGTCATCCCCTTCTCCTCCTGCCCTCAATCTTTCCTAGTATCAGGGTCTTTTCCAATGAGTCAACTCTTCGCATGAGGTGGCCAAAGTTTCGGCTTTAGCATCAGTCCTTCCAATATTATTCAAAACCTGCAGTAGCCCATAGGTTTGAAATTTTGAATTGCTTTGACACTCTTCTCTTTATTTAGTTCTTGTCTTCTTGCTCTATTTCCAAAGGCTGTGTCCCATGTTTCTATTTTATTGTAAACCACATCCAGCTCTTCTTTGGATACACACAATATGAATTATAAATGAATGTAAATGCGTGAGCTGACTTTTAAATGCCTACTCTGTATTCTTGATCTAACCTCCATTTAAGCTTTGATCATTGTGCAGAAGTATTTGTTAATGATTCCAAAATTTAAGGGCAAGTTTAACATTCAAGAACCATGGGGAGTAAGCACATAGGACTTCCTAAGCGAAAATGTCAGTCACTCAGTCGTGTCCAACTCTTTGCAACCCCATGGACTGTAGCCCACCAGGACTCTCTGTCCATGGAATTTTCCAGGCAAGAATACTGGAGTGGGTAGCCATTCCCTTCTCCAGGGGATCCTCTCAACCCGGGGACTGAACCTGGGTTTCCCACATTGCAGGCTTTACTGTCTGAGCCACAGGGAAGCCCATAGTACTTGCCACACAACCCCACAAAACCACAACTATGCCTACCTATCACAAGCAGTGTTTTCACCTGACTTCAGCAACTGTGATTTTTAAATGTATAACCTTTGTTATTAACACGGGAACTTGGGACAGAAAATCATTTAAGAGGTAGCTAAACTTGGCAAGAGAAATTCTAGAAAGACTTTGCCCTCTAATGGAGGACAAAAATCTGCTGAGGGATAGTTTTATGTAAAGACAAATTGGCTTTATCTGTAAATCCATATTGCACAACAGGGAAAAATCATTCTGAAGGTACAGGAAAACAAAAAATGTATATACCAGGGTTTCAGGTTATATATGAAAAGGTACCTATTTAGAAATTGCAACAATATTTGATGGAATGTTTTATTAATAGATGATAAGGCTTTCAGTAAACACAGGCTCCACATCTTCAAAGTACTGTGGAATAACTGAAATAAAAGAAAATTTTCACACAAGTTGGAAATGTCTTGCTTTGGCAGTTGTGGGTAAGGTTGTCAAGTAAATCCCAACACAGTGCCCTGCAAAGTGAACTCAAAGCAGAGAATAAACGTGAGCATATACTCACATGCACACACAAATACCAATGTGACTTTGTGGCCTAGATTTCAAGGGGAAGACAAGACAGACATTTATCAGGATATTGCTATGGTCTAAAAATAGTAGAGGAGTCTCTGAACTATCCATGTTTCACCAATCGGCACATCTGAGGGAGAGCTCCCTTATACATTGATGCATTATCTTTATCATTGTAATTGATGCCTAATGCTTTTCTACTCATCAAAAGCAGTCTTGAATGGAAGGGACATTAATCTCCTTGTAAGACGATCAGCACTTTGAAATCCTAAGTGATCTCACATTTCCGAACAGCTTAAATCACAACACTGAAGGGAACAATAATACAGAGTGCTACTGATTCATTTCCTGACTGCCAGAAGATATGATCTCACATACCTGAGCACCCTGGTGAGTTCTGATATTATTTCCTAGTACCAGAGGGTGGAGAAGAAAGATCACTCTGCCTTTCCTAGAGTAGGTGGGAGGCTTTGACACTATCCAGAGACCCCGAGGGGCCAACACAGGAAGAAATATTTTTCATTTCACCCAAAATGATGCTCTAGAACTTGAGTGTGACCCATCATAGCCGTCAAAGAGCCTGAATTTCCTAATGAAAAGTGCTACAGGAGGCCTTTTTTTTTTTTATAGTAACATGATTTTTTCACAATGAGTTCTTTAAAAAAGCATAAAAGAATATATCAAGGCAGCTATGTCTATGGCAGAGTCTTAACCTGTATTAGGAAGTATGGACAGGCTTTCAAAATTCTGATCACTTGAAAACCCCTAGGGGGTAAAAGTGAAATAAGGTCCCAGGGGCTCAGATTTATTTAAAGGGAAAACTCTTAAAAAAAAAAAAAAACAACTTTTAATGAAAGTTTTTAATAAAACTCCAGAATACTGGAGTGGGTAGCCTTTCCCTTCTCCAGTGACTCGTCCCAACCCAGGTATGAAACCCAGGCCTCCCACATTGCAGGCAGATTCTTTACCAGCTGAGCCACAAGGGAAGCCCAGAGGGAAAACAATACCGGATAAAAGAGTCTAAACAGTAATAATTGCCCACTAAAACGTTACTGAGTGATTACAAACAAGTTTCTAACACACGAGTGTGTGTGTTAGTCACTCAGTCATGTCCAACTCTTTGCAACCCCATGGAATGTAGCCCACCAGGCTCTTCTATCCATGGAATTCTCCAGGCACGAATACTGGAGTAGGTAGCCATTCCCTTCTCCAGGGAATCTTCCTGATTCAGGGATCAAACCCAGGTCTCCAGCATTGCAGGCAGATTCTTTACCATCCTGAGCCACCAAGGAAGCCCCCTTATATGTGTACTAACAAAAAAAGTCTGCAGAGTGACAGAAGCAAGTTGCAGAAATATATTCGTAACATGATGCTATTTTAAAGATGTATATATATACATAGTTGTTCTCAGGAAAAAGTCTGGAAAATGATATACCAAGTTATTGAAAGTGTTTTCCTCTGGGGTGCTAGTTAAACCAGCAATTAATACAAACTTATATAGCTTATGCTGTTTCAAACTTTTACAAGTACATAGTACTTTCTTTTTTTTTTAAATGCTGGATAAAAGCAAAACTCAATGAAACACATGGTCGAAATTCAAGACACTGAAAATAATCAAAATAATGTAGTGTTTTTCCCAGGTACCAGTGAAATTTTCCAGAAGGTATAGAAGAGAGTTGGCTGGGTTAAGAGTCACAATTAGTGACAAACGAATGCTTTGACTTTGGAAACAAAATGGCACTAAGCTGGTAAGCAGGCGGGAGGAAGATTGGTCCAGTCTTGTAAGTTCAAGTAGCTTGGGTGGTGGCTTAGTTGCTAAATCCAGTCTGACTCTCTTGCAACCCCTGGACTGTAGCTCTCAAGGCTCCCCTGTCCATGGGATTTCCCAGGCAAGAGCCAGTCCCTTCTCCAGGGGATCTTCCTGACTCAGGGGTGGAAGCTGTGTCTTCTACATTGCTGGCAGGTTCTTTATTCCTGAGACACCAGGGTAGCCCCAAGCTTGGGTGCAGGATTCAAAAATCCAGCAGCCAGTATTGTGTGGCGACTGCTTTCCCAGACATGTATTCAGCTCCTTCAAGACTATCAACATCAACATTTCTGTGTTTATTTAGAAACAATGCCCAATGTGCAACAACGTGACCAGGGTAAAAAGAAGTGGGGAATGACGCACTCCTTCTTGGTAGGTGTAAATCCTTCAAATAAGGCAGTATGAGGGTGGCCACAGAAACAGCCTGCGAGCAGGTACTTTTCATTGTCACATCTAGATAAAGAAGGATCAACTGCCTCAAATTTTCTAAGACATGTACTCTCTTCCTCATATACAACAGGGCAGGGGCTTCAAGAGTTGATCCAGTAGTGTCTGAAACAATGGAAGTTGCGGAGACTAGAAACTGAGGAAGAGGCTGAACACAAACAGCGTTCTTAAGTTTATGTCATTTAGAGTCTGGTGGGAAGTTTCTACCACCATTCACAGGGACCACAAAGGGGACAGGGTTTCAACCTGGGCACAATGAACTAGGTGCTGCTCCAGAAAGGGAACTCCTCTAAAACTTAGGGTTCCAGATTAGGGTAAGGTACATGTATCACTGGATAAACACTACTGGTCAACAAACTCTTTTTGTTCAAAACTGACAATTTAGAAAACAAAACAAATGACAGTCTTGGGGTTTATCAAAATGAACAAAGAGAAAGCATGAAAACTCATAGGAAGAGTTACTTTATTAACAAGACAGCCCAGGCTGACACGTGTGGTACCCACTGCCCTCTGACCGCTACTCCCCTAGACTGGGTGCTTCTCGAAGGAAGAGAAAATGCCTCTCTCCCTCGTCTCCCTAGCGTACCACCAACACTGAAACATACTGACTCAATTGTATGGTTCTGAACACTTTTTTCCTCCAATGGTTTGAATCAAGATTTTGATTCAAACTCTTGATTCAATGTTTTGAATCCAAAACAGCAGCATCAGTCTCCTTCACTGTCTCGAACATGCTGACAATTTGGTGATGGGGGGAGATGGGTATTTAGCCATGGAGATGTGTTAATATACTCAGGAGCTCTAATTTAGAGTTATTGTGAACAGAGGAAATCAGATATCCAATCCTTTTTTGTCAATAATGTGTGAAAAACCTTTTGGTTAGTGTCAGAGAACACATCACTGACTTCTCTTTTAACCTATCTCCAACATTACTTCAGATATTTAAGGGAGAACTCACTTGCAGAAAAATCCCATGCTAGCTTTTGCTCTAGAATCCTGGGGTGGTTATTAGCAGTGCGGCCTCTGAGCAGAGACAGTGTGAATTGAAGTGCTGACTGACAATAATTGTATGCATTTAGGCAAGTCAGCTTGTCAAGTCTTAGTTTTCTTATCAGGAAAGTGGGTTGCCTGAAACTAAAATACATGTTAGTCACTCAGTCATGTCTGACTCTTTGTGATCCCAAGACTGTAGCCCACCAGGCTCCTCTGTCCATGGAATTCTCCAGGCAAGAATACTGGAGTGGGTAGCCATTCCCTTCTCCGGGAGATCTTCCTGACCCAGGGGTCAAACCAGGATCTTCTGCATTGCAGGCAGATTCTTTACCATCTGAGCCACCACAGAAGTCCAAAACACAAGTTAAGTACTTAGGTAATATGTATCTGTTATATTGATACATCTGCTTTGACTCTTCACTTCCAATCATGCCTCAGCTCAACATAGGGCAAATAAATAAAAAATTGAAATTATATATTTATTTATTCTTTATTAATACTGAACTAGGTAGATCTGTATCTCTCAGTTATCAGCAAATAACATACACAAATTTTTACACATATACAAATATATACAAGTATTTGTATAAAACTGAATACTCATGATTTTAAATTTGACAAATATCATCAGGTAAAAAGCAGACTATCATACTGAATTAATTTCTCTCTCAATGTTCAGCCTGAAATAGAAGTCTATTTTACACAAGATGCCTCACAAAAAGGTTGATACAAGTAAGCCACGAACACTGCAAATTTGACCACCTGATTAGATTTGAGGAGGAATGGAATAACTTCTAGTATCATGTAGAGAAACAAGCAATCAAAGCACATGAGTCTGAAAAAATGGAGTTATCCTCAACGGGTCAAAATCAGCACCCGAGGAAAGCAATTCCACTCCTTGCACTTAAAGCGAATCACTCTTTAAAGCACACTGTAGCTCACGCAGACAAGCACTTCTTCAAGGAGTACTTGTTTAAGCAGATCCCTCTGTACAAAAATGAAACAAATCAAATCCTTGCATTCAGTAAAAGTTGAAGGTTTAAGGTGAGGACACTCCCTAAGCCCATAGGCTTGCTAAAATCATCCACATGGCTGATGTAATGCTGATGCTTTTTCTTCAGAAAAAGCAGTTCAACCAGTGATGGTGGATGGCAGAGAGATCAGTGGGTGACACATGGGGAACCAACAGGGGAGGGTTTCCAGGGTGCTCGTGCTCAACAGCTCAGTTGGGTCCAACCCTTTGTGACCCCATGGACTGCAGTCCCCCAAGCTCCTCTGTCCACGGAATTTTGCAGGCAAGAATACTGGAGTGGGTTGCCATTTCCTACTCCAACTGTTAGGGCAGAGAAGCAAAATAGCTTCTCTGAAAGGAGAAGAGTCAAGAGTAAGTGAAAACATAGTCCTTATTTATTTGATGTCTCTCTTTTATACCCCTCACAGCTATCATATTGGAGATTCTGAGCAACAGGAACATTTTGAACTTACAAGAAGGCATTAAGATAACACAATGCCTATTGGTCAAAAAAACAAAAAAACAACTGGCTAAAATGGAAAATCAACTACAGAATTAGATATTTCATGTGTTTTATAGCAATCTCATAGAAAATGGCAATGTTTTCTAAAAGTACAATATTTCATATGCTCTAAGCTGAATGTCAAAATTAGATAACATCATCTGCAATTGTAGTATCAAAAATCTGATAGCATATCTGCTGCTCCTTTCCACTTGTGACATTATATGACCTGATGAAGAATTCCAGCCACGGATACGCATCTACAAATCAAAAAAAGAAGTGATACTGAATCATTAAAACTAAACATATAGCTCAGTAATATGTATCTAAGCATAACACTTAACTAGTAAAATTAACATATTTAATTTAGCTTGAGAAGTAAATAAATACACTCACCAAATTTAACATCATCTGTTCTTTCAAATACACACTGGCTTCATGTTACTGCTTTGCAGCAATTCTGACTAATTTGAATTTTTTCCCAATAACAAGAAAAAGTAATGATGTAGGGTTTTCAAAACATTTGATATCATAGGTAGTAATCTAAATCATTCCAACTTTTTTTTACATTTTATTTTTGGCTGTGCTGGGTCTTTGCTGCTACTTGGGCTTTCTTCTCTAGTTACAGTGAGTGGGAGCTACTCTCCTGGCAGCGCACGGGCTTCATTACGGTGGCTTCTCTCGTTGCAGAGCACAGGCTCTAGAGCGCGCGGGCTTCAGCAGTTGAGCCGCAGGAGCGCTAACGAGCAGGCTCAGTAGTTACAGCACACAGGCTGAGCTGCCCCGTGGCATGTGGGGTCTTCCTGGGCCAGGGATTGAACGTGCGTCTCCTGCACTGGAAGGCAGATTCTCAACCACTGGACCACCAGACAAGTCCCTGGTGCGGACTTTCCTTTCTTTTTTTCCTGCCGAGTACTTGCTGATCTCCCCTGTTTTGCTTGTCTTGGCTGACTGTGAAGAAGCCAGCTCACCTTTACATCTGTCTAGCTGAAAGCCCTGTCAGGTACCAGGTACTCTGTCCAGGCAATATGGCAGCCACAGGTGCCATTTCCGAGCTTTGGTCATGACCACAGTGAATCTATATATACCTTCTAGAACAGTCTGGTAATATTTCTTAAAGTTTGAATTTGAAAGACTCTTAATATAGTCCTAACTGTTGGCAAGGGTCAAGCAAGACAGGCTTCTCCCACACTGTCGTTAGAACCATGAATAGGGAAAATGCTCTTGAAAAGCCATCTGGCAGTATGTATCAAAAGCCTATCACATCTATGCTTTTTGATATGACTGTTTTATTTTCAAATATCTATCCAAAAGAACTCAACAGCCAATAAAAATGAAAACTGACATCAAATAAAAGTATGTAAGTTAGACTTAGTTATGGATGTACAAAAACTCTCTCTTTGGAATTGTTATAAAATGCAAAGACTGATCAGGGGAAAATAAAACCTGATTTAAGACAAACTATAAAAGTTAAACTGACAACAGCTAAATTTGCTGCTGGTAAAATCTGTTACTGATGAAAAATTGTGATAAGAAGTCAAATTGCCTTAAAATGATTTAGATCTGCACATTTAAGGCAAAGAGAAATAATGGCCACCAAAGGGTGTAGGTGTAATCAATGCAACCTGACTTGAAGACTGGCTGGTGATCAAATATTACACAGAAAACAACAAAAGCTAACAAAATATTTAGTAAAATAAAAACTTATAAAATCTGAAATTAGCTAATATTGAATAAACAATTCATTAGTGAACTAAGTGAGTTTTTTATAGGAAATGTTTGTCAAAATTTCATCCCTGTTGGCTCAATTTCAACTGTTTGCATGCACAAGCAGCTTATCAAATGTGTTTGCGATCAAAACTGCCTCCCCTAAAAAAAAAAAAAAAAAAAAAAAAAAAAAAAAAAAACTGCCTCCCCTGATACATTTCAAAATATATAAAAAATCTTTTTTTCATTTCAGGAATTATGATTCATACCTGTCTTATCCTTGCCACAGTCTTCATCAGTAGGTAGGTCATATGGTCTCATCAATCACTAATTTATAAATTTATATGGATTCAGATTTCAAAACTTTTTTACCTCTCAAGGTCCAGAGATTAGCCATAAGCTAAGTATTATTTCAAGAAAAAGAATGAATGGCATTAACAAATATTACTGCCTACCAATTTTTGCTCCTGGGGGACAAAACATATCCATGATCATTTCCATGTTATGCTGAAGATTATCATTGTTTAAGACTTCTGATGCTGGAATCTGGAAGAAATTTTCCTTAAGAAAAACATGAAGAAACAAGGAAATGATTAGAAGTTATAATCAATGTGAAAGTATTTGAATATTATCTAATTAAAATCATCTAAACTATTTCACCCTATTTATATTGTAGAATTCATAAACTAGAGTGCTAAACTCTCCATTACTTTAATCTAAAGACAGCTTTGAGATACACATAAAATCAAGTTAAATTGTTTTGACATAATGATAAAAGTAGTGAGCAGAACACAGTGAAGTTTACTACTCTCTTGACAGCACATAGACTAAGCACCTACAGTGTCTAAGTGCCGAGTTTAAAAGAGTATAATATATACTATATATTTATTTGTTTAACTTTTTTCTCCTCTACTATTTGTAAGATCTAGGAGGGAAAGGAGTTTGCTTGCTTCACTCACTGCCATGTTCCTATCACAAAGAATAGCACTTGGCATAGAGCAGGTGCTCATTAAATATTTAATAAATGGATAAACTGATTAGGCAGAAGAAAAGGTGTCCTCATCTTTATCCCAGATTTGTTCCCAATGTGTGTAGTAAAAACCGCACTGGCCTGTGCCCTCAGTTTCTGAGAGGTAACCTCTAAAACCTTGGAACATCACGCCTCACAGATGTGTCTGCATTTGCCTGGGGAACCTGGGTCACTCTAACACTGTGATTTAGGGTGGAGAGTTTGGAGCATGTGGTTTTAACCTGACCGCTGGAGGGGCTGAAGACTGAGATAAGTCACAGGGGCAGCCAATAATGACTACCTGATGAAGCTCCAATAAAAACTGGATACTAAGGCTCCTTTGGGCTGCCCTGGTTGGCAACACCTCACGTGGACTGCTACACATCATTACCGGGAAAGTAACACTGTCCACAACTCCACAGGAAGAGAACAAATGTTAGCTCCATGTCTGAAACTTTCCTGGATTCAGATTCATGCACCTCTTCCCTTGATGATTTTAACCTATACCCTTTAGCCATAATAAATTGTTAACAGTGAGCATAATGCACACAGTAAGTTTTGTGAGTCTTTCTAGTAAATTATCAAAACTAAGAGTGGTTGTGGAGACCTCTGTACTTTCGATTGGTGTCAGAGGTAAGGGTCTTGGTCTAGGGAACCCCTCAACTTGAAATTGTTAGAAATGAAGGTAGTCTTGTAGATAGCTACCAAGCTTCACATAATACAATGGATCTCCCCTTCAAAGTAATTTCATTCTTTCTAACATGAAATGTTGGAGACTTAAAAAGCCCAGTGAAATGCTAATAGATAACGCCTGAGGGTATGGCCACACCTCGGCCTCCTGTTCTTGGAGTGGAACTTCTGCATGGTATAGAGAAGGAGTCTTTCCTTAAATGCTGATTTTTCAATTTCTCACTATTCACATATTAAGATTACAGTGTCAAATCCAGAGAGTAAATACATACATAATTTAAGATTTATGTGCTTGTGTTTTATTTATTCTTCTGAGTTGCCTTAAATGTTCTCAGTAATAAGGTAGGCATGGATAAATATATTAAAATTCAAAAAAGTACTATTTTGGAAATATCTTCTAATAGTTAGAAATATCTTCACTACCTCTGTTACTTACAGAATCCATGAGGTAAGCTTCCAATACTCCCGTTCCGTCGTCAAGGGTAAATGTCATCACAAACACTTGTCGGAGGGGAACAATGCCCAGTGCTAATGAAGGAAAAAAGTTGAAACCATATGAATCTCCTACGTCATTTTTCTTTGACCACACTATGCTCCCTCCAGTGGAGTCACAACCACTGGACCACTAAGAAGTCCCACTATGCCTTTTAATAACAGTAAAGAAAAAAGTTGTTTTGTGATATTATGTTCCTGTTAATCTTGTTTACTAAAATAATTCAAGAGATTAAAAAAAAAAAAAAAAGCACTCCTTTTTGTTCCCTGATACTAATATGTTAAGCTCATTTCAGAAGGGTAATTTTGGAATATTATACTACACCTGTATAGAGACAATGACTCAAAAGCAATGGTATCTTTGTTAATTTTATTTTCAAAAATTTATGTTTTGGCTGCACTGGGTCTTCCCTGTGCATGAGAGCTTTTTCTAGTTGTGAGTGGCAAGCGGGGGACACTCTCCATTGCAGTGCAGGGGCTTCTCACTGTGGGGGCTTCTCTTGTTGCGGAGCACAGGCTCTTGAGTGTGGGCTCAGTGGCCAGGGCACAAGGGCTTAGCTGCTCTGCGGCATGTGGGATCTTCCCAGACGAGGGAGGGAACCCATGTCCTTGTATTGTCCTGGATTCTTAACCACTGGACCATCAGAGAAGTCCCAGTATCTTTTTAAAAAACTAAATACTGATATAGCATTATCTTTAAAATGAGTCGATCTTCATAGAAAATATAAAAGGCAATTCACTGCATGTTAGCTTATGAAAGAGAAAATTTAAATGTCAGAATGTTCTTAAAAAAAATAGCATACAGTTCAATGGTTAGGATTTTGTAACCTGTCTCTATCCTTTGGATTTTAAGCACAGAGATCACTTATTTTTTAAAAGATAGCATCTGGTTGAATGATGCCAGAATCTGAGATTTCATAATTTGGTTAAGATGAGGAAAAAGGAAGAAATTAAAGTGATACTAAATCATATGAAAATGTACAGGTTAAAATGAACATCTTACTTTGTGTCTATAAATGAAAGACATTCAAGATGCTTATATAATGGAATATTGTCTTCCATCTGTGGAATTCATATTCAAATATGACTAATAAAGGGGGCAAGTAAGAAAAATAAATTAGGGCATACAGACATGAGAAAAATCACTAATACAGAGGAACTGATTTTCAAGATTCAAAAGTACTCAATAGACTGTGGGCTAAAACCAAGAAGGATGAACAGAAAACCTACTCTAAGAGACCAATAAGCAAACGAAGAACTACATTAAGTACAGGATGATGAGACCAAGCTTGAAGGACACAGCAAGAAACTCATGCAAAAGTTAACCTGGATTTTAACTGGACCACAAACAAAACATGAATTAGTAGTATCACATAGCTAAATTAAAAGAGAAAGAAAACAAAAGTAAGAATACAAACCAATATCTACACAATAAAATTTTCAGGCAAGCAGGAGCACTGTCCAATTTTAGGGAATAAAGGTTTTCTCCATATTCTGAACTGGCCAACATCTGCAGTCCTATTTCTAGCTTTGAGTACCAAACTTTGAGAAGAACATGGGTAAAATGGAATGCTTATTGAAGAGAAGAAATAAAGCAGTAAGAAACATGAGAAAATACCAAAGGAAGTGTGGATACCTGCTTGGAGAAATAAGGACTTAATGAATACTTGACAGATTACATTCAAATGCACAGTCTACTGATTTTATAGAAGAGGGAACACACGGACTCTAATTCTCTTAACAGTAGACAGAACATGACTCATGTTGAAATTGCAGGTAAGCAGATTTTGCCCCACTGTTAAGTACTGCATCTGAAAAATAGGATTTGTTACCTTACAATGAAAATCCCGAGGACAGAGGAGCCTGGTGGGCTGCTGTCCGTGGGGTCTCACAGAGTTGGACACAACTGAAGTGACTTAGCAATGTAAATGGGTCCCTAGTCGCTGAGAGTTTTAAGCCAAGGCTGGATGACCACAGTTAATGATGTGATATAAAAAGACTCTTATTATTCCAGCTAAAGACTTGTAATAGGTAAAAAGTTCTAATAGCTAGCTCTAAAATTCTTTTCAAACCCAAGATACCATAAACTGGAGAGATTTTTCACAAGTTGTATTTATGATTAATACTAAATTATTGAAAATTAAAATGTAGTAACTGAAAAATACTGGAAGATTCTTAAAAGTACATTTTCAGGTTTTTAAAATATTTAAATTTTTATTATGATGACTGTGAATGGTTCTGCTTAAGAAAAACTAAACTTTAGCATAACCTTTGCTCTGATTTTAAAATATCCACAAATACTGAAATATTATCAGTGAGATTATCCTATACAAAGACAGTTACAATTACAGGACAGAGAAATTTAGCTAACCTTCTGCCACAGAAGAAGGAATCCACGATGTTTTATTAACCAGGGAATTTAGATTTTTTATTGGTCTCAAACTAGAGCAGTGTTTACATCTGAAATCAATAAAAGAAAAAATAATTTATTATAAGTAATTATTACAACTCATTTAATTATTATAAATCTTTGCTGTTCAAGCATGCACAATTTAAGAAGTATATTATTAAACAAAAGAGCACTGCAATTTCTGTATTTTAATGTGCATATTACAAACAGAATTATTAAAACAAATAAACTCCTTACAATAGAAGCAATCAAAAAAGATAGTACAGTCAGAATTTACATTGCTAAGCTGACAATGAGAAAGGGTCCAGGTGCAGGCTGTTAATTAATTTGGCTAATTTCCTTATTCGTAAAGCGAAAAACTCTAAAGACTCTTTTGATTTATGGCTCTGAGAACAATATGTAATACCCAAGACCTTAAATTTATAAATATAGCCAATAGGAGAAAGTTACTCTAACTAAAGAAGTTAGTACTAGGACATATTTAGAGAATCATAGTTTATGATGCCTAATGCTATAGTTAGGGGTTTCCCAGGTGGCAGAGTGGTAAAGAATCTGCCTGTCAATGCAGGACAAGTGGATTCAATCCCTGGGCTAGGAAGATCTTTTGGAGGAAATGCTAACCCACTCCAGTATTCTTGCCAGGATAATTCAACGGAGAGAGGAGCCTGATGGGCTACAGTCCATGGAGTCACAGAGCTGGACAAGACTGAGCAACTGGGCATGCATGCACAATACTATATTTATTCTTTGTAATATAAACCAGTCTAAAATCATATAATACACTTAAATTGTACATTATCTAGTATAGATATTTTGCTTTACTAATATATAAACATTGTAAATATAAGTAATTTACTTTTTATTATATATTAATATTTAGGAGATATTGATAAGAAAATATGCTTGAACAAAAATATAAAAATTAACATTCAAAAGGTTCATGCAGAATACTTTTCATTTGCAATCTGGGGAGGAACAGAGGGTAACTATATTAAATATTATCTCCTTCCACTCTTCAAATACACCAAAGCATCTTCTTTAACAGAAAAAGGTAACTGGGGGAGTTACCTCTAAAAATGGCCATAATATTAAACTTTAGACATTGATCAAGTATACAAATTAAAAATTAAAAAGTAACAAGCATAAATTAGAGAATTCATTACTTCCAAAGTAATGAAAGAGGAAAAAGGAGAAAAACAAGAACATTTTTATAAACTAATCCAATAGATGACTGGAGAAAAAAAGTAATAACAAAAAAGGATGAAAAGGGAAACAACAATACTATGGTAAGTGTGGAGAAGGCAATGGCAACCCACTCCACTGTTCCTGCCTGGAGAATCCCATGGACAGAGGAGCCTGGCGGCTACAGTCCACGGGGTCCCAAGAGTTGGACATGACTTAGCAGCTAAACCACCACCACCACCACCACCAAGGGTAAAACAACATGAAATATAGTGTAGAAATAAAACCTAGATGTTTCAGCAATTAACTTATTTTAAAATCATCTACAAAAAACAACTAAAATCTACTGGTATTCATTTATGAGACCTACTAAAATACAACAACAAAGAAATATAAAAGCAATGGGCTGAGAATAAGGTACACCATGCAATTAATTACCAACCAAAAAAGCTGATACAGTTATAAGAATATGAAAAAAAATAAACTTTACAGCAAAAAATCATGATTATAGATGAAGTTTTTACATAAGGACATACAATACACTGAATTCACCAAGAAGATGAAATGCTGAACCTGAATGAACAAGCAAAAAAGACTCAAAACATATAAAGCACACATTGACAGAATAAAATGTCACAAACTCACAATCACAGAGGACATTAACTGTAGCCTCTAAGAAGGTACTGTATAGATAAAATGACAAAGGAAAGAAGGTTTGGATACAATTAATAAGCTTGTCTAATGAACATAACTAAATACTACTAAACATTAAACACAACTGTTAGAAAATACACATTCTTTTAAAAATCTATGTAATATGTACAAATTATGAAAAAACATATTCCTTGATAAAGCGAAGATGAATCATTATGAAATACATCAACCTACTTGGTTAAAAAGTAATTAACTAAAATATAAATAAGAAAGTAGCACCTAAAATGAGTGTGTGAAAAATTTAAAATACACAGTGAAATAATTAATGGGCCAAAGAAATCATAATGGAAATTGTGAAACATTTAGAAATGACAAGAAAAATAGGACCTATCAAACCTTCGGTTAAAGCTATGGCTATTTTCTCAGGGGAAAATTATAGACTTCAATATAAATATTTAAATGTATACTAAAAAACAATGAATTAAGTGAGGCAAACATTCAATTTAAAACATTACAAAAACGGAGTACTAAGGAAATCTACAGAAAGTAAAGGAAAAAAGTAAAGAACAATAACAAACAAAATACAGACCATCAACAAAACAAAAGCTAGTTGTTGCTTTGGCAAAAAAGGCCAAGGATCAAAAAGTTGCAAATAATATGAAGTGAATTCAAGAAGAGGAAGATTTAGGCACTATGAATAATTTTATGTCAATAAATTTAAACCTGAAAAACAAACAAAATACTATTCTAGAAAACTTTCATTACTAAAATAGATTCAAGGACAAACAAATTCTTAAAAGATATGCAACTGCTAAAAAACTGAAGCAGTGGTTTCAGTTCTATTAAAAAAGTATCATATCCAGAAATCTAAGTCAAGTTTTATAAAAACTTTAAGGTCTTGTCAAACATTTTGGTAAATATGAATATACTAATCTTGGAAAAATCTATAAAATAAAAGGAACCATAGTTTAAAAAGTATAGGACAGGCTAGAAGTTTGATGAGATGCATGTAACTGCATATAAAAGCTTACAAAAATTCTTTCTACATCTCTTTGTAGAATTATTAGAATCGGTTAAACACACAAGACTTCCCTGGTGGCTCAGACAGTACAGAATCCTCCTGCAACGTGGGAGACATGGGCTGGATCCCTGGGTTGGGAAGATCCCCTGGAGGAGGGCATGGCAACCCACTCCAGTATCCTTGCCTGGAGAATCCCCTGGACGGAGGAGCCTGGCGGCTACAGTCCATGGGGTCACAGAGTCGAACACAACTGAGTGACTAAGCACATAGCACAAACACACACAAGAAGCAAAACAGGGGCCAACAAGTGGAAAATCTGTACATGGAATTCACAGAAGAGAAAACCTAGATAGCCAACAAGCAGGAGAGATGTTTAAACTCACCAAAACAACATAGACACTATTTGATACTCATCAGTCTAACAAAATCACAAGTCAGACTAATACCAAGAACTAAGTGTCAAGGAGAATCCAAGGTAAGCAAATTTTTACACATTGCTGATTCACCCATACGGCAATCCACTCCAGTATTCTTGCCTGGAGAGTTCCATAAACAGGAATCTGGAGGGCTACAGTCCACAGGGTCACAAATGGTCAGACACAACTGAAGTAACTTAGCATGCACACACGCACGACTGAACCATAATCACTGGGAAACAGTCTGGTGTTCTCCAATAAAGCAGAAAATATTCTATAGCCCAAGGTTTCACAAAGCAGAACCCTTTGACTGTTTGATCAGGTGGAAACACAGGTGCTATCTACACTGCCTCTTTCCAAACCTAGTAAGTAGCTCCTAATGTATTTTTATATCTTTTACTTTCTCACTGGCAACTCATTTATAACTTTGTGGCACAGAAATTCTGGAATTCAATTACCTAACTTTTACTAGCATGCAGCTCTGAACCTTCTCTGTAACAAGTATCTAAATTTTTAGAAAGCAAATGAATATTAGCTTTTAGAGCAGCCTTAAACCTAGCAGAGTACAGACACTCAATATACATGCTATTCAAGAAGATACATGTACCAAAAAAATCTATCACCTATAAACTGGTACTCAACCACTATCCACTGAATACAGTAGTAACACGTGGGATAAAATAATAAACAAATACATAAAATTAAAAATTCCCATTATTGAAAACATACCCATAGTGATGTATTTTTCCTTGTATAAGAAATGGAGCTGAAAGGTCAAGGACTTCCAGGTCTTCATGGCCAGATCTTACAGGAATTACACTATGAAACTTGTCTGAGAGTTTGCAGATTTCACTGAGTGTACCTCCTATTAAAAGGGAACAAATAAACCCTTCAAATAGTACAAATATAAAGTAGACAAACTGGGGTATTTATTGTGCAACACCTTAGGGGCAGTAAAAGACTAAAAGGATGGACAGAAAAAGACAACACATGCCATGAATTTAACACACTTATACATTTATTGTTAAAAACAGAAATTTGTAAACTTAGGATCCTATTCATTGATTAAAGAAACCACTAAGCAAAATGCTGAGATATAAGCAAAACAAAAGGTTTGTGAAATATGAACCATCATCTTTTAAAATTTATACAAATTGCTCTTTATGCCTGAACACTTCGGTTCAAATGACCTAAAAAGAATGAAGTTGAGAATGAAAAAATGACAGGATTCCCACTATTAAGTTTGCTATACACTACTAATGTCTAGGCAAATTTAGTCTTGAGTTTGAAATGAATCTTTTCAGTTTTCACTTCAGTTCAGTTCAGTCTCTCAGTCGTGTCTGACTCTGCGACCCCATGGACTGCAGCACGCCAGGCCTCCCTGTCCATCACTAACTCCTGGAGTTTACTCAAACTCATGTCCACTGAGTTGGTGATGCCATACAACCATCTCATCCTCCGTCGTCCCCTTCTCCTCCTGCCCTCAATCTTTCCCAGCATCAGGGTCTTTTCCAATGAGTCAGTTCTTTGCATCAGGTGGCCAAAGTATTGGCGCTTCAGCCTCAACATCAGTCCTTCCAATGAACACTTAGGACTGATCTCCTTTAGGATGGACTGGATGGATTTCCTTGCAGTCCAAGGGACTCTCAAGAGTCTTCTCCAATACCACAGTTCAAAAGCATCAATTCTTCGGCACTCAGCTTTCTTTATAGTCCAACTCTCACATCCATACGTGACCACTGGAAAAACCATAGCCTTCACTAGATGGACCTTTGTTGGTGAAGTAATGTCTCTGCTTTTTAATATGCTATCTAGGTTGGTCATAACTTTCCTTCCAAGGAGTAAGCATCTTTTCATTTCATGGCTGCAATGACCATTTGCAGTGATTTTGGAGCCCCAAAAAATAAAGTCTGACAGTTTTCACTGTCTCCCCATCTATTTGCTCATGAATGATGGGACCGGATACCATGATCTTAGTTTTCTGAATGTTGAGCTTTAAGCCAACTTTTTCACTCTCCTCTTTCACTTTCATCAAGAGGCTCTTTAGTTCTTCTTTGTTTTCTGCCATAAAGCTGGTGTCATCTGCATATCTGAGGTTATTGATAATTCTCCCAGCAATCTTGATTCCAGCCTGTGCTTCCTCCAGCCCAGTATTTCTCATGATGTACTCTGCATATAAGTTAAATAAGCAGGGTGACAAGATACAGCCTTGACGGACTCCTTTCCCTATTTGGAACCAGTCTGTTGTTCCATGTCCAGTTCTAACTGTTGCTTCTTGACCTGCATACAATTTCTCAACTGGCAGATCAGTTCAGTTCAGTCGCTTGGTTGTGTCCGACTCTTTTCAACCCCATGAACCACAGCACATCAGGCATTCCTATCTATCACCAACTGCCGGAGTCTACCCAAACCCACGTCCATTGAGTCGGTGATGCCAACCAACCATCTCATCCTCTGTCATCCCCTCTCCTCCTGCCCTCAATCTTTCCCAGCATCAGGGTCTTTTCAAATGAGTCAGCTCTTCGCATCAGGTGGCCAAAGTATTGGAGTTTCAGCTTCAACATCAGTCCTTCCAATGAATACCCAGGACTGATCTCCTTTAGGAGGCAGGTCAGGTGGTCTGGTATTCCCATCTCTCAGAATTTTCCACAGTTTGTTGTAATCCTCACAGTCAGTGGCTTTGGCATAGTCAATAAAGCAGAAATAGATGTTTTTCTGGAATTCTCTTGCTTTTCTGATGATCCAGTGGATGTTAGCAATTTGATCTGGTTCCTCTGCCTTTTCTAAAACCAGCTTGAACATATGGAAGTTCATGGTTCACAGTTCTTTTCAGTTTAACATTTAATTTAAATATAGATGTGAACAGTTCAAGTAATCGAAACTCCTGTATAGTGTTTGTACATTTTTCCTATGAAAAATCATCACACCCAAATGTTATGACAGGAAGGGCACTAAAACCATCAAGTTGGCTGAGAAGAAATAGAATGTTCAATGGCATACCATTATTAGAAGGCAGCCTTATCTCTGATTACTCAAACCTACCAGTACCTTTTCTGGTACACTTTTACTTAGACTGATAATTTTTCCTCTCCAGGGAAACAGAACAGAATTTATAAAAATAGTTCTGTGTATTTCCTAAAGTTTGTGTAAAATTTGTAATGTTGAAATTCAATTGTGAGGGGGAAGTATTTCTGGCATAGCATAGTGGAGTAAAAACATTCAAAAATACACATCTCTATAATAGCAAAAATAACTTTGGCAAAAATTATCAAATTCAACTTTTTCAGAACTCTATTTACGGTAAAGAAACTGCCTGCAATGTGGGAGGCCTGGGTTCAATCCCTGGGTTAGGAAGATCTCTGGGAGGAGTGCATGGCAATCCACTCCAGTATTCTTGCCTGGAGAATTCCAACCACAGAGGAGCCTTGCAGGCTACAGTCCGTGGGGTCACAAAGAGTCAGACAGGACTGAGTGACTAAGTACAGAAATTAACCAAAGGTTTGCAACAATTCAAGGAGTGTTCATTCAAAAAAAGTGGATAAATCTTGGTGAGAACAGCAAGCTTTGTGGCATTTTAACTTGCCCAACTCCCATACCTCTTTTCTCAGCTCTGTAATAGCAGGATCTAACTACAGTTAAGATCCTAGCCTAGGCTTGGAGTTATAATACTCAGAAATATGATAAAATAAAAATAGCCTGGCTGGCTATAGTCTATAGGGTTGCAAATAAAGCTAGTTACACATCAGGTTTCCTACTCTAGGTGTTGAAGTTACATAGATTAAAATTACATGCATTCTGACCTCAGGGAATTTTTACATTCTAATAAAGACAACAAATCTATAAACAGACAGCTAAAGCACAAATATAAGAAAAATACCCTACTAGAAGTTCATATGGTATGTAATAAGAACCACTCAAATCTGCCTGATGAATCAGAAAAATGCCTGATGCATGTAGGTGTTCATTAAATATTATATGTGAATTGCTGAATAAGGAGAATTGCTGCATTTACTTCTGAAGAAGTTTTAGAGCAGAATTTCCCAGGAAAGTGGCAATGGAATGGCAAAGTGCTACAGAGAAATACACTAGGTTTAGGATGTATGACCAGTTCAGTACGCCTAGAGGGTGGGATGGGAATTGAGGTAGGAGATGAGACTGAAAGTTGGAGGGATAACTGGTAATTAAAGACAGAAGCAGGAACTACAGGGACTTCTTTGTTAAGCTTCCTTTGGACGCTCAAGGCCAACTTGGCTAAGCACAGAATTCTGTGGGAGGCAGGCAGCAAAGCACAGAAGGACCCGAAGGCGTATTTGACATCCTCTTAGTTGGCTCTACAAGGACAGTTCTAATATAGTCTGATAGGATCATGGCTTTATTTTATTTTTAGGGCATATAAATAGTCTTACTCCATTTGTGTGTGTGTGTCTTTCTGTTTTTATGTCTATCTCCTGGTACAGGTAAAAATACTGTTAATGGAGTAAGATATCACATTTCACTCATAAAAGTGGCCAAGTCTTTTAAAGCTCTAGTATATCATAATGATGAGGGTAGGGGAACAGATAATTTCATATGCTACTAAAGCATATGCACACTACGATAACTTTCCTAGAGAGAAACTGGGTAACATTTACTTAATTCTTTGTGCTCCCATAATTACACTTCATCCAGAGGGAGATAAAGTTTTTCACAGAGTTACTATGTCAAAAAACAGGAAGCAACTCAGTTTCACTAGTCATTATACTGGGAAAGATCTTTCTCTCTCTGTGGTTGTTTTCTCATGTATAAAATAGCTTATAATAATAGTACCAACTTCACAGGATTATTGTGATTAAATCAGTTAAGATATAGAAATTAATTCGAATAGTTTCCTGTATGCTATAATGTATTAAAACAAGAAATGTTCATGAAAACACCACCAATGTTTATACACATATGTACTCACATATATATATAATTATTTTTTTAAAAGATTACAAATTACTTTTATAAACAGAAAAATGTAATAAAAATGATCATAATCCACTGTAATAAAGATCAGTTCATTTACAAAATGAAACTAAAGTTTTCTCTATTTCAAATTAGAAGTGGTCTTCTTTTATTATGGATTGTTATATAAATATTAGATAAAAATAAGACAAAAGTATAAAAGAAATGCAAAAATAAATCTGACTTAAAGCTTCATTCTTTTAAAATACTGTATGTCAAGTTATCTTTACTTGAGTTAGGATTCCTTCCTTGCTTTTAGCTATCAATAGATGACTTTCATTATATTTTTTATGAAACAAGAGTGACATCCGGAGGCCAAGTCAACAGCAACTATATATAATAAACAGCTTCTTGATTATTATTTAGCTCAAAAACCACACTGGATCTCATTAAGATTGCATGCAGGACTCCAACAAGATGAACAAATGCAAACACTTGAATTTAATGTCTAATTTCAAAATGTCATTCAGTTAAGCTTAGATATGTATCTATTTGAATCTAATTGTTACATATATTATTTGAAATTTAAAGCAATAATATTTTGACTTTATATGTCCAAGGTTGCCCCTAAAATAAATTTAACAATAATTAATCAGAGAAAGGCAGAAGAAAAAGCTGTATGTTAATAAAACAGTAAAAACATCATACCTTCTATCAAAATTAGACAGTCATTTGAAAGTGGAAGAATACCATTATTTTTCACAAAATGAATAGCTACTTTTCGTTCTCCTTGATCTTTAGTGGTCCAGACCTTCGAATTATATAAGGATGTATTTTGTAGCTTTGTATCTGGGGTTGTGCTTGCACCCTCTTGGAAAATCTTATCCAAATCAATCTCATGTGGCACTTCTTGCCTAAAATCATCAACAATGGAATAACACAAAAACAACTGGTATAGCTTAGAAAGTCAAATTTAACAAATTATCCAATTAAAAGAATGTTTATATGCTTATGAACCATCTACTTATTTTAAAATATTGAGATAATTCACTCTGCAGATTAAAGGACTCATTCAATAGAAAGATATTTGATGACATTTCATGGCTAATTAGATCCATATCATAATTACATTAACAACCACCAATTTCCTTGCCTGGCTCTGTGATGCCAAGATTATGTATAATTATTTCTTCAGCAAACTGTTCTCCTCTGTAAGGAATGCTAAACCTCCCAGTAGGAACCCCATCTTCACTCCAGCTAAATATTCATTACCATTTAAGTAATTTCACTTTCATAGGGTGCCTACTTTATACACCAATATTGGATTCCTTTTAATGTAGAATATAATTTTTTAATATCATATGGCAAAATATGATACAGTAGAAACTGCATAATCTGGAATCAAAAGGTCTATTTCCTTTCCTGGTTCTGTCACCAATCAAGTGTGTAACTTTAGGTAAAATCTCTTAACCTTTCTAAATGTTCTGCTTTTCGGTGTTGTTTTTAATATTTATCTAATTTTACAGCTATGATTGGTCTTTGTGGCTGCACATGGGCTTTCTCCAGTTGTGACGAGTGGGGGCTACTCTGTTGGAGTGCACGGGCTTCTCAGGAGACTCCCTCGTGGCTCCCCTGGTAAAGAATCCGCCTGCAATGCGGGAGACCTGGGTTTGATCCCTGAGTTAGGAAGATCCCCTGGAGAAGGGAAGGGCTACCCACTCCAGTATTCTGGCCTGCAGAATTCCAGGGGTCACAAAGAGTTGGACACAACTGAGCAACTTTCACTTCACTATGGGCTTCTCACTGAGGTGGCTTCTCTTGCTGAGGAACACGGGCTCCAAGGTGCACAGGCTTCAGGAGTTGTACATGGGCTCAGCAGTCGGGGCTTGTGGCCTCCAGAGTATAGGCTCAGTAGCTGTGGTACACAGGCCTAGCTGCCCTCAGGCATGCGGCTACCTCCTGGACCAGGGACTGAACCAGTGTCCCTTGCAATACAAGGCGGATTCTTAACCACTGGACTACCAGGAAAGCCCCAAACCTCAACCTTTCTGAAATGTTTTCCTCATTTGTTTAAAAAAGGATCATACAGGGTGGCTTTGTTTGGTAAAGTTATATAATTTTACAGAATTTTACCAACTATAATTTGATAATACTTAAAGATCTAAAATCTGTACTTATACTCTATTATTTCAAGCCCAAATAGACAGAAAACAATCCCTTGTTTTGCAGAAGGAGATCTGATGATTAAAAATCTCCACAAACAGTACTATACTTACATTTCAGAGGGGAAACCATATGTATATTAGTGTATAGAGCACACCCACAAACAACATGTCCAAATGATGATGCACATACATGTATTTGTTACATACATAGAGGGAAGACAGTCAGGTTGCATAAATAGAGAAAGAGGGATTAAAAATAATTTTCAGAATATGTCTTGAGCCAATAATAAGTACATATATATTCTAATGTCCTATATATTTACTCATTTATATAAAAATTGATGCTTAGAATAAAGATTTTCAGAAACTGAGAAATCCTCAATTACTAACAAAAGTTTAAATTATGTTCACTGTATTGTAGTTATTAAGCAGGACAGGAATATTTCCAACAAGGTTTTCTCTAACAATTAAGAATTTCAACTAACCAGAAATCTTATCGATTTAAGAATTTTACTTAATAATGGTTTACTTTCAAGATTTTTTGTTACAAATAAGAAAGTCTGTTCAAATATTTTCATAGTCTGTTACTTGTTTGCATGTATCAGAGCTACTAACTTGAATTTCAGATCTAAAAATAGCACCTACTTTTTTTTTTTTTACTATTATGAAGAAATATCAAAAGGATTTATCTTTAAGGAATTAGTGTCTTTTCTTAAAAAGATTACAATTCTTTCAAAATACAATAGATTTAAACCATAACTGATTCACTTCCAGGACTTAAACTTATACATAAGAAAATATATATACACACATTTTATGAAATGAAAACTTTGGTTTTATTACAGAAAATACTTACAGTAAGTGACACTTAGGACAATAAAGTTTGACAGACTGAAAGAGTCTTTTGGGCTTATATGATCTCAGTTTTGCTCGGATACGATATTGTTGAGGAGCGTTTTGCTTCAAAATAGCACACAGTGGGGTTTTCTCCAAATATTGATGATCTGTAAGTACTACAAAGAATTTTTGGATTAAGTTAGATAAATCTATAAGGATATTAATGTATTCACGACAAGAATCTCCATGAAAAAATATACAATCAAATCTAATTAAGTTGTATTAACTGTCAACCTTGGTAACATTTTGCCACATCATCTCTGTCATTTTCTCAGTCTCTCCATATATATATATATGCATATATATATATATATAAATCTTACAGATACATGACTCACATATGCATATTTCACATATTTATATATACATATATATATATGAATCATTTGATAGTAATTTCCAAACATTATACCCCTTTATCCCTAACTACTTCAGTGTATATTTTACAAGAACAAGGAATTTCATTAACATATTATAATGCAATTTTCAACATCAAAACACTTACCAATGATTATTACTGAATCAACAGACGTTCAAATTTCTCCAACTAGCCCAACACTTACCAATGATTATTACTGAATCAACAGACGTTCAAATTTCTCCAACTAGCCCCATAATGCTTCTATTTAGCATTTTATTTTCAGGTCCAGGATCTAATCCTGAACAACGCATTGTATTTATTTCTTCTGTCTCTTTGGGGTCCTTCAGTGTAGAATAGTTCCTAAGCTTTTCTTTGTCTTTCAAGACACTGATATACTGAGAATTTGAGGCTGTTTATTTGGGTGTGTCTGGTTTTTATCATGATCAGATATCAGTTATGCGTTTTTGGTAGGAATACTACCATATAAGTGATACTGTGGCCCTCTCAGAGCATATGAAGAGGCACATGTATCAGTGTTTTCATTCCTGGGGATGTGAACTTTGCTCAGCTCATGAAGGTGGTGTTCAGTAGGTTTCTCCACTATAACCTTATTATTTCCCCTCCATAATTAATAAGAAAGCATTTGATAAAATATAAATATCCCAATTTCATCAAATGCTTAGAATCCTGCTAGCTTAGGATCCACCAATGACAGGCAACTGGCAATTAATAAATTATCTTAATAAATTATCACTATCATAATTAAAAATGGTGACTTTGTGCCCTAACTTGATTATTTCTTTTATATTTATCAGCTGCCATTCTACTTAAAATAACAGTTTTCTATTCAACCTCATTTATTTGTTTTCTTCTTTATTTACTCTCCATATGGACTAATAGATTCCTACTTTACTCAAGCAGTACTATCCCATCACTAGTAATTTTAATTTTGACACTTAAATTGCACCAGATTTGACACCTGTCACCATTAACCTGGTGGACTTCTCTACTTTATGGCACAATAAGATGTTCCAGAATCACCTTACAATTCTGCTTCCCAATTCTGGAATATGCTATTTCTCCAAGAAGCCCTGATTGGGGATATTATTTATAAATTAAGATCTGAATACTAGGTGTGCTTATTGCTACTGGGTGTCATTGTTTCCATTAGAGCTGGGGCACATATGCATGTATGTTTACACCTATACTTACACATATGAGCCTGCATGTGTATGAATATATACATGAGTGAATACATATATACAAACACACATATATATTTCTTTATCTGTCTCTAACACCATGAGTGCATACTAACACCTCCAATTCTAATATAATACCATAAGCTTCTTTCTTCCAGCCCTCTGCCATTTCATAGTTATACATCCTTTCTCCAATCATGAAAAACTCATGTTTTTATAATAGTATATTACAGAATTTTATTTAATACATTATGTGGAGAAATATTTTCTTAATTGTTCTATTTCACCTTAGCTGAAGTAACAGACTTCCACACAATTGCACTCATCTCACATGCTAGTAAAGTAATGCTCAAAATTCTCCAAGCCAGGCTTCAGCAATACGTGAACCATATACTTCCAGATGTTCAAGCTGGTTTTAGAAAAGGCAGAGGAACCAGAGATCAAATTGCCAACATCTGCTAGATCATCGAAAAAGCAAGAGAGTTCCAGAAAAACATCTATTTCTGCTTTATTGGTTGTGACAAAGCCTTTGACTGTGTGGATCACAATAAACTGTGGAAAATTCTGAAAGAGATGGGAATACCAGACCACCTGATCAGCCTCTTGAGAAACCTGTATGCAGGTCAGGAAGCAACAGTTAGAACTGGACATGGAACAACAGACTGATTCCAAATAGGAAAAGGAGTATGTCAAGACTGTATATTGTCACCCTGCTTATTTAACTTAAATGCAGAGTACATCATGAGAAACGCTGGGCTGGATGAAGCACAAGCTGGAATCAAGATGGCCGGGAGAAACATCAATAACCTCAGATATGCAGACGACACCACCCTTATGGCAGAAAGTGAAGAGGAACTAAAGAGATTCTTGATGAAAGTGAAAGAGGAGAGTGAAAAAGCTGGCTTAAAGCTCAACATTCAGAAAACTAAGATCATGGCATCCATTCCCATCACTTCATGGCAAATAGATGGGGAAACAGTGGAAACAGTGTCAGATTTTATTTTTTTGGGCTCCAAATTACTGCAGATGGTGATCGCAGCCATGAAATTAAAAGACGCTTACTCCTTGGAAGGAAAGTTATGACCAACCTAGATAGTATATTAAAAAAGCAGAGACATTACTTTGCCAACAAAGGTCCGTCTAGTCAAGGCTATGGTTTTTCCAGTGGTCATGTATGGATGTGAGAGTTGGACTGTGAAGAAAGCTGAGCGCTGAAAAATTGATTCTTTTGAAACTGTGGTGTTGGAGAAGACTCTTGAGAGTCCCCTGGACTGCAAGGAGATCCAACCAGTCCATCCTAAAGAAGATCAGCCCTGGGTGTTCATTGGAAGGACTGATGCTGAAGCTGAAACTCCAGTACTTTGGCCACTTCATGCGAAGAGTTGACTCATTGGAAAAGATCCTGATGCTGGGAGGGATTGGGGGCAGGAGGAGAAGGGGATGACAGAGGATGAGATGGCTGGATGACATCACCGACTCGATGGACATAAGTTTGAGTAAACTCCGGGAGTTGGTGATAGACAGGGAGGCCTGGTGTGCTGTGATTCATGGGGTCGCAGAGAGTCGGACACGACTGAGCGACTGAACTGAACTGAACTGAAGTAACAGAAGATGGGTATCTGATGAATTGATTATCATTGCTAACATTAAAATTTTGGGGAATATTTTAAGGAGCTCCTTTTTGGGTATACCATTAAATACATAGTGTGGATTGATTAATACTAGATAAAATATTTTATACTCTCTGCTATGCAATGGGGCTTATTTTTATAAATATGCCTTACAAATTTTATAGATAAATGATATAAAAATACACACTCAATTTAAAAGCATATATCTTTCTGGGTTCCATTTTATGCCACTTAGCATGAGGTAGAGGAATAAAAGATAAATATGGGTATGTTTTTGTTCTCATGGATATGTGCTCTCAACATTAGATAGTGATAAGTGAAAGTCACTCAGTCGTGTCTGACTCTTTGTGACACCATGGACTATACAGTCCATGGAATTCTCCAGGCCAGAATACTGGAGTGGGTAGCTGTTCCCTTCTCCAGGGGATCTTCCCAACCCAGGGATTGAACCCAGGTCTCCCACACTGCAGACAAATTCTTTACCATCTAAGCCACAAGGGAAGCCCAATGATGAGTTCCTTATTAAATTTAAAGACAGACTTCATTAAGCTTATTATTGTGTCTCAATTTCAAAGATGAAAATGGTCTTACTTGTAGCTGAGAGTTGTTGACATCTTTCGACTTCATATAGTGATACTGATCCAGAGCCTATTAGGAAAAAGGAGAGAATTATATTTGAAAATCCATTAAAAGCTCAATGTGGCAATGAAAACTATAAAACATTACTGAGAGAAACAAGAAACCTTAAGTCAATGGAGAAATTTGTTTATGGATTCATGTCATTTGTTCATGGAATGGAGAGTTCAATATTGTAAATAACTGATATTCTTCCCAATTGATCTGTAGTTTCAATGAAATCTTAATCAAAACTGCATAGGCTTTATTATAGAAAGAGACAAGTGGATTCCATCACTTAAGTGAAAATGGCAAGGAATTTAAAATCTAAACATTCTAAATTTCTTGTTTAGAATCCTAAACAAATATTGAACTGTAGATAATGATGTTCATTCACTGAAGTGTTTGGGAGGTGTACTTACGTCTGCAAATTACTTTGAAATGCATCACAAACTAAAACAAACTGATGGATTAAAAAAGAGATAAAAGATACAGCAAAGAGAGTAAAAGGTTAACTGGAGAAACTGATGGTGGGAATACGAATGTTGACTGAACAACTGTTTCAACTTTTCTATATGTTTGCAAGTTTTTCTTATGTTGAAAAAGTAGACTGTGATGGAAATAAGGGATAAGTGGATAAAATAATAAATTTACTAAGTTTAATAGGATGACTTGATGAATGGCATCAAATACAATTTTACTTAAACAAAACAGCAAAAATAGTGATCACAGCAATGCATTTTCATGATGCTTTCTAAAATGAAGAATTGAAGACTTAAAAAAAGTATTCACATTTTGCACTTATATTAGCTTACCACATTCTGTTACATATAATAGTATGTTATATTTTTATAATTTATTATATGAAACATCATATACAAATATATGGATTACTTGTTCTTCTTCAACATCACTATTAAATGGCACAAGGACCCATGGTAAGAGAAACTGCATGGACACATTAAGCTGGCAAACTATCTGATTACTTAATACCTGCTATTCTGCATGAAGTGAAACAATGTAAAAGCCTGATTAGTAAACAAATAATAAGAAAATAAGAGAAAAGATGTGCAAAATTGTATTAAAACCGTCTCCCACAGACTGATAAGAATAAAGATAAAGAGCCCAACAGAAAATCAGGTAAAGGGTAAGAGCAGACAATTCAAAGAAGTAAGAAGGGTCGATAAATATAAGATTTTTTAAGTTTACAAGTACTCAGGGAAACTAAATATACCTAACACCTGCCAAACTGAAAAAAGTACATATATTGTTAAAGCAGTACCACTGACAGTTTGAGGAAGGGACATGCTCCCACACTGTTATTTGCATTTGAATTCTATGACATTTTGGCATATAATCTGGTGTCATCTATGAAAATAACATGTGTTTACTCTTTGATCCTTCAACCCCACCTTTACGAATTTTAGAGAAAAAATAAGCTTGAATGTGCAATTGTTCAAGGATGTTTATTAAAGCATTATTTGTAAGAGTAAGAAACTGAAAACAACTGTCTATCAAATAGAAAATGGCTGAATTCATTATATTAGATTAATGTAAAATATAATGCAGCTATTAAAAGAATGAGTTTGAGTTATATGAATTAGCCCAGAAAGAGGTCTATAATCTCTCATTAAAGAAAACAACCAGCATACTAAGGTCTCACTTTTGTGAAAATTTTAAACAGAGGAAGAAGATATATATGTTCATATAGAAGTATGTATATTTTTATAAACATGAATGGTTTGAAGAATTCATAGTCAGCTGTTACCTTTCCCTCAGCAAGTGGGAATAAAGGCATGGGAAAGCTATACGTAACTTGATACTGTCATATGTACTACTTCTGTAATTTGAAAATAATCAGAAAAACATTTTAGGAGAAAAGAGATTTCAAAAAGTATAATTATAAATCACATTGGCTCTAAATGATTGTCAACTGAAGTAAATTGGCCTCATAATGGGTAGTTCAAGTAGTCACAGATTAGGCTAAAATGCTGTCATCAAGGTGCTAGGAAATATGAAGAATTTTAAAGCACATAAAATGAAGAAATAAACATGGACAAAACAACCAAATCGCCAGCATTTGAATGGCACTGACTTTGCCATCAGTTAACAGTAAGGGAGGTTGGGCAAACTATATGATTCCCATTACTCAAAGCCTCAGTTTCCTTTCTGCAAAAGGGAAGAATAGCAACCTCACAGGAGTGCGGTTAGGATCAAATAATGACTGTTAGCACTTATTTAGTGCCTATCGAGTCACAGATGTTAATTTTAATGCTTATTATTACTGATATAGATAGAAAGAGCATAAATATTCATTAAACAGATCACAGTAGGGAAGAAGTTAGGTTGTAAGAAAAAAAAAACAATCATACGGGATAGAAACATGATATAGATTTTAAAGCTCAGGATGTACAAGCAAATACTGAGACAAAATGGTAAAGGAAAAATTACTACAGATTTAGCAAATTTTTAAAATTTATATTTGAATAGCCATCTATTCAGGTAGATAATAATATAAACATACCACCAATTATCTGTTAATATTTTATAATTAGGTACTTGATTAATTCAATACAACTGGGAACTCTTAAGATATGTATGATGAAAAAATACTTGGGCTATTGGAAGTAAAGCAGCAAAAATAACCTTTGTCCCTTTGAGAAACTAACAAGCAAACAGTTGAATGGGAAATGAATACAGATTTTTAATAAGTTATATATATTTTTGTTGTTATTGTTGTTTACGCGCTAAAGTTGTGTGGGACTCTTTGCCACCTCATGGGCTATAGCCCATCAGGCTCCTCAGCTCAGTTCAGTCGCTCAGTCATGTCCGACTCTTTGTGACCCCATAGACTGTAGCACACCAGGCTTCCCTGTCCATCACCAACTCTTGGAGCTTGCTCAGACTCACGTTCATTGAGTCAGTGATGCCATCAAACCACCTCATCTGGTCGTCCCCTTCTCCTGCCTTCAGTTTTTCCCATCATCAGGGTCTTGTCCAGTGAGTCAGTTCTTTACATCAGGTGGCCAAAGTATTGGAGCTTCAGCTTCAACATCAGTCCTCCAATGAATATTCAGGACTGATTTCCCTTAGGATCTATTGGTTTGATCTCCTTGCTGTCCAAGGGACTCTCAGGAATTTCTCCAACACCACAGTCAAAAGCATCAGTTCTTCGGCGCTCAGAGTTCTTTATGGTCTAAATCTCACATCTATACATGACTACTGGTAAAACCATAGCCTTGACTAGATGGACCACTGTCAGCAAAGTAATCTCTCTGCTTTTTAATATGCTGTCTAGGTCGGTCGCCCTTCATGGCATCTGGTCCCATCACTTTATGGCAAATAAATGGGTAAACAGTGGAAACAATGACAGACTTTATTTTCTTGGGCTCCAAAATCACTGCAGATGGTGACTGCAGCCATGAAATTAAAAGACGCTTTCTCCTTGGAAGAAAAGCTATGACCAACCTAGACAGCATATTAAAAAGAGAGACATTACTTTGCCAATAAACGTTCGTCTAGTTAAAGCTATGGTTTTTCCAGTAGTTATGCATGGATGTGACAGTTGGACCATAAAGAAAGCTGAGTGCTGAAGAACTGATGCTTTTGAACTGTGGTGTTGAAATAGACTATTGAAAGTCCCTTGGACCGCAAGGAGTGATCTCCAGTCCATCCTAAAGGAAATGAGTCCTGAATATTCATCCCTGAATATTCAAGGGACTGATGCTGAAGCTGAAACTCCAATACTTTGGCCACCTGATGCGAAGAACTGACTCATTTGAAAAGACTCTGATGCTGGGAAAGATTGAAGGCAGGAGAAGAAGGGGACAACAGAGGATGAGATGGTTGGATGGCATCACCGACTCTACTGGACATGAATTTGAGCAAGCTCCGGGAGTTGGTGATGGACAGGGAAGCCTGGCGTGCTGAAATCCATGTGGTCACAAAAGTCAGACATGACTGAGCGACTGAACTGAGGTTGGTCATAACTTTTCTTCCAAGGAGCAAGCATCTTTTAGTTTCATGACAGCAGTCACCATCTGCAGTGATTTTGGAGCCCAAGAAAATACAGCCTGTCACTGTTTCCCCATCTATTTGACATGAAGTGATGGGACTGGATACCATGATCTTCATTTATTGAATGTTGAGTTTTAAGCCAGCTTTTTCACTGTCCTCTTTCACTTTCATCAAAAGGCTCTTAAGTTCTTCACTTTCTGCCATAAGGGTGGTGTCATCTGTATATCCGAGGTTATTGATTTTCTCCCAGCAATCTTGATTCTAGCTTGTGCTTCATTCAGCCTGGCATTTCGCATGATGTACTCTGCATATGAGTTAAATAAGCAGGGTGACAATATACAGCCCTGACGTACTCCTTTCCCAATTTGGAACCATTCTGCTTTTCCATGTCTAGTTCTAACTGTTGCTTCTTGACATGCATACAGATTTCTCAGGAGGCAGGTAGGTGGTCTGGAATTCCCATCTCTTTAAGAATTTGTTTAGGAAGCATAACTACAAAAAAAGCTAGTGGATGTGATGGAATTCCAGCTGAGCTATTTCAAATCCTAAAAGATGATGCTGTTAAAATGCTACACTCAATATGCCAGCAAATCTGGAAAACTCAGCAGTGGACATAGGACTGGAAAAGGTCAGTTTTCATTCCAATCCCAACAGGTTCCTCTGTCCATGGGATATTTTCAGGCAACAATACTGGAGTGGGCTGCCATTTCCTTCTCCAGGAGATCTTCCTGACCCGAGAATCAAACCCATGTCTCCTGCATTTCCTGTATTGGTAGGTGGCTTCTTTACCACTGAGTCACCTACAAAGCCCAATAGGTATATATACACACACATAAATGTATATACATAAATACTAATATAACCCAAATCAAGTAATCCTTACCATTCCAATTTGAAAATGTAACTACATAATTAAGGGGGTTAGGGTTAGTAAACAAATTAATGTTTATCTTTGTACTAGGACACGTAAATGTTTAGCATGTCTCTTTATAATGAATATCAATTTAACAAGTAAAAAAGGAGATTGGACGGTATTAAAAAAGAGAATTTATGTTGATGTAGTAATTTTACTTAACAGAAACTAAACTGGCAGCATCAAAAATCACCCTTAGTTCTTAGGGGTATGGAATTAGCAGATATACACCACTATATATAAAAACTGGTAAAAAACCAGAATTTACTGTAGAGCACATAGAACTATATTCAATATCTTGTTAATAACCTATAATGTAAAAGAATCTAAAGCTGTACACCCGAAACTAACACAATATTATAAGTCAATTACAGTTAGGTAATGTATTAAAAAACTGTCCTTACTTGAAATGTTTGAAAAGCTGTCCTCTTGCTCTGATTGACATACACCGACAAAACTCTGGTTGGGGGGCAAATGTGCAGATTCTAAAATCCTATAATTGAAAGAATACAACTTTTAATTGCATAAAGCACAATCAAACAATGGTCAGTTTACCCTTAGAAAGCAAGAGCTTAGTGAAATTACGTAAAAATTCTGTGTGCGTTTGTGTGTGTGTATGCATTCTGCAGTAGGTCTATAGCTTTCATCAGATTATCAGGGGGTTCCAAGAGACTCTAAAATGTAAAAAACCCAAGTCTAGAAAGATACAAGTGAAATAGTGGGATCATGAAATACTGCAAATAAGCTGGGTATATAATGCATGTCATTCTAAGTCAGAACAATCTCACTCTAGACTCAAGCAATGAAATACTATATGGCTATATACTGCAATCTAAGAAATAAAGTAGGAAAACTGATATAAGGTTATTAAAATAGCTAATTTCATTGATGTTAAAGTCATCTTGATTTCAATATGTTAAAACTTAGAAAATAGTTTTGTCATTTCAATTTACTGAACAGGATATTTTCTATATCTCTTTGAAAATATGCAGAAGACTTTTTATTTCCCCAGAGTATAGATCAAAGAGTTTCTACACACAATGACTAATAGGAATACTTCAGGGAAAAGGGAAGTACAAGTGTAGCAGGATTTAAGGTACTATTCACTTTCTGGGAACACCTAAAAGTTTTAAAAATATGACACCATGAAATATTTATGCTATCTATTTTCTTAGGTATACACACTTTAAAAAGGCAGGATTTTTTTCCACAGAGGACCAAGTACGTTTGGCATCCTAGGTATATATATCAAGTTTTCCAAATTTTAGCTAAGCTCCAGTTTCCACTGTTTGTTTCCATACTTAGAGAAGGTGGAAAATGGTAGAACATAAAGTGCAAAGAGTAAAAGTAAGAAAGAATATAAGTAAATGTTGGAAAACTAAAGACTATTCAGCTCTGCTACTGTTTAGCTATTTGAACCAACAATCACTTGATTTGTTTCATTTGGTTCAGCCATTTAAAAAAAATGAATAATGGTACAGAAGGCGCTGAGAATGAATTACAAGGGATTCATTAGATTCCCTCTCCTCACCTCAGAACTACATTATCTTAGAAATCAGCTTAATTAATACCTTATTTACAATTTCTAGATAGGTATATAATAGGCTTACTTTTTCAGCTGATCCACATCGGAGTTATTTTCAGGCAAGACTCTGATTCCCCGACCATAACTTGTGCCTCCATGGAGATGAAATTCTAGGGCTAAAGACGTTGCTAGGTTCTCTGAACTGACTGACTGAAGTTTGGTATGGAGGCTATAAATTCTAAGGAAGCTTCCAACCTAAAAATAGACGGTTTATTATTTAGAAAATGGAGAAAACTAAAAAAAAAATCTGTGATATAGTATTTAACAACTAATATGGGGTACAGACCAATAACCAGGGGTGTAGACCCATCAGAAAGGGAACTGGTATACTACACTGATGTATACTCAATATCAGCCCCAAGGACACCATACTGAAACCAAAATGTGTGTATGTATACACACATATACATGTATAGATATGTATGTATGCATTTTTTCAAATCTAAAGGCACATTTTCATTTTGGGGATATTAAGACATGAAATATGACTGAGTCCTAGCTCTGGTAAAATACAGTAGCTTAGAAACCTATTACCTAAATCAAATCCAAGCCCCCTATTTGATTAGGGTTTTTGAAAATAACCTGCTTTAACTAATTTAAGGTATCACTGATGGCTGGCTCACTCAGTTGTGTTTGACTCTTTGCTACCCCATGGGCAGCAGCCCACCATGCTCATCTGTCCATGTGATTCTCTAGGCAAGAATTATGGAGTCGGTTGCCATTTCCTTCTCCAGAGAATCTTCTTAACCTGGGATCAAATTCGTGTCTCCTGTATTGCCAGGTGGATTCTTTACCATTAAGCCCACTGGGAAGCCCAATTTAAGGTAACATTTAATTAAATATGACCAATAAAATACTCTCATTATGAGAATACTAAAATATTTTCAAATGTATTATTATATCAAAATAATAAACTTCCTCTATTCCACAAGTTTGGGCTTCCAAGGTGGCTCAATGGTAAAGAATTCACCTGCCAGTTCAAGAGATGCAAGAGACACAGGTTCAATCCCTGGGTTGGGAAGATCTCCTGGAGTAGGAAATGGGAACCCACTCCAGTATTTTTGCCTGGGAAATCCCATGGACAGAGGAGTCTGGTGGGCTACAGTTCATGGGGTCTCAAAGAGTCTGAAACAACTGAACAACTTTGAATGCAGCACACATTCCACAAGTTTGATGGAAAGAAAACATTTGCAAAAACAATTTCTGTCAGGACACCATAATGTGAAACACATTCCGTGAGTTCAAATGTATAATTAAACAATATATTTTTGAACTAAATGTCCTATTGTTAATTTTAGATGTTTTGCCAAACTTAGTCTTAAAAATTTAACTCAGATGACCATTATATCTACTACTGTGGGCAAGGATGCCTTAGAAGAAATGGAGTAGCCATCAGAGTAAACAAGAGAGTCTGAAATGCAGGACTTGGATGCAATCTCAAAAACAACAGAATGACCACTGATTGTTTTCAAGGCAAACCATTTGATATCACAGTAATCCAAGTCCATGTCCCAACTAGTAATGCTGAAGAAGCTGAAGCTGAACGGTTCTATTAAGACCTACAAGACCTTACAGAACTAACACCCAAAAAAGATGTCCTTTTCATTATAGGGAACTAGAATGCAAAAGTAGGAAGTCAAGAGATACCCAGAATAACAGGGAAATTGGGCCTTGGAGTACAAAACGAAACAGGGCAAAGGCTAACAGAATTTTGCCAAGAGAATACACTGGACTTAGCAAACACCCTCTTCCAACAACACAAGAGAAGACTCTACACATGGACATCACCAGATGGACAACACCGAAATCAGATACATTCTTTGCAGCCAAAGATGGAGAAGCTCTATACAGTCAGCAAAAACAAGACCGGGAGCTGACTGTGGCTTAGATCATGAACTTCTTATTTCCAAATTCAGACTTAAATTAAATAAAGTAGGGAAAATCACTAGACCATTCAGGTATGACCTGAATCAAATCCCTTACGATTATACAGTGGTAGTGAGAAACAGATTCAAAGGATTAGATCTGATAGACAGAGTGCTTGAAGAACTATGGACGGAGGTTTGTGACACTGCACAAGAGGCAGTGATCAAGGCCATCCCCAAGAAAAAGAAATGCAAAAAGGCAAAATGGTTGCCTGAGGAAGCCTTACAAATAGCTGAGAAAAGAAGAGAAACTAAAGGCAAAGGAGAACAGGAAAGATATACCCATCTGAATGCACGGTTCCAAAGAATAGCAAGAATGCCCTCCTCAGTGATCAATGCAAAGAAATAGAGGAAAATAACAGAATGGGAAAGACTAGAGATCTCTTTAAGAAAATTAGAGATACCAAGGAAACATTTCATGCAAAGATGGGCTCAATAAAGGACAGGAATGGTATGGACCTAACAGAAGCAGAAGATATTAAGAAGAGGTGGCAAGAATACACAGAAGAACTATACAAAGAGGATCTTCATGACCCAGATAACCATGATGGTGTGATCACTGGATTAGAGCCAGACAACCTGGATTGTGAAGTCAAGTGGGCCTTAGGAAGCATCACTATGAACAAAGCTAGTGGAAGTGTTGGAATTCTAGTTGAGCTATTTCAAATCCTAAAAGATGATGCTGTGAAAATGCTGCATTCAATATGCCAGCAAATCTGGAAAACTCGGCAGTGGCCACAGGACTGGAAAAGGTCAGTTTTCATTCCAGTCCCAAAGCAAGGCAATGCCTAAGAGTGCTCACACTACTGCACAATTACACTCATCCCTCATGCTAGCAAGGCAATGCTCAACATTCTCCAAGCCAGGCTTCAACAGTACGTGAACTGTGAACTTCCAGATGTTCAAGCTGGATTTAGAAAAGGCAGAGGAACCAGAGATTAAATTGCCAACAACTGCTGGATCATGGAAAAAGCAAGAGAGTTCCGGAAAAACATCTATTTCTGCTTTATTGACTGTGCTGAAGCCTTTGACTGTGTGGATCACAATAAAGTGTGGAAAATTCTTCAAGAGATAGGAATACCAGACCACCTGACCAGCCTCTTGAGAAATCTGCATGTAGGTCAGGAAGCAACAGTTAGAACTGGACATGGAACAACAGACTGGTTCCAAATAGGTAAAGGAGTCTGTCAAGGCTGTATCTTGTCACCCTGCTTATTTAACTTATATGCAGAGTACATCATGAGAAATGCTGGACTGGATGAAGCACAAATGAAATGAAGATTGCTGGGAGAAATATCAATAACCTCAGATATGCAGATGACAGCACCCTTATGGCAGAAAGCGAAGAAGAACTTAAAAGCCTCTTGATGAAAGTGAAAGAAGACAGTGAAAAAGTTGGCTTAAAACTCAACATTCAGAAAACTAAGATCATGGCACCTGGTCCCATCACTTCATGGGCAAGTAGATGGGGAAACAATGCAAACAGTGACAGACTTTATTTTTTTGGGCTCCAAAATCACTGCAGATGGTGACTGCAGCCATGAAATTAAAAGATGCTTGCTCCTTGCAAGAAAAGCTATGATCAATCTAGACAGCATATTAAAAAGCAGAGACATTACTTCACCAACAAAGGTCCATCTAGTCAAAGCTATGGTTTTTCCAGTAGTCATATATGGATGTGAGAGTTGGACTATAAAGAAAGCTGAGCACCAAAGAATTGATGCTTTTGAACTGTGGTGTGGAGAAGTCTCTTGAGAGTCCCTTGGACTGCTAGGAGATCAAACCAGTCCATCCTAAAGGAGATCAGTCCTGAATATTCATTGGAAGGACTGATGCTGTAGCTGAAGCTACAGTACTTTGGCCACCTGATGTGAAGAACTGACTCATTGGAAAAGACCTTGATGCTGGGAAAAATTGAAGGCAGGAGGAGAAAGGGACGACAGAGGATGAGATGGTGGGATGGCATCACCGATTCTATGGACATGAGTTTGATCAAGCTCCGGGAGTTGCTTATGGACAAGGAAGCCTGGCATGCTGCAATCCACAGGATCACAAAGAGTCAGACATGACTGAGCGACTGAACTGAGTCCTAAAAATACCTTTAATATAGAGTATTGATACTCTCTTAAGAAGACTTATAAAGAGATACATACAGAACATTATTAAAGCAACTGACATCTACTAAAGGAAGAAGCTGTAAAACCTAAATCACATTTATTATAAATCAATTTCCCACCTCTGCTTATTACTGTCTCAGTTCATTGTATTTCTCATCATCACTCTCTCGATTTGATAGAGGAGAGAAATGGTGGGGGAAAGAAAAGGAGGGGGAAATCCACACTCCTTGAGCTACTTCTTCATTCTCAAGGATACTTTTCCCAAATAATCATGTGTTTTATAAAGAGGCAAACATTTAGTCTTTTCTTCTCTGACTTCTAACACTGACAGAACAGCAGGGGAGCAGGGTAAATAAACTCAAAGGAAAAAAACACAAAAGGAAAAAGAAAAAAAAGGATGACAAATTGATTTTCCTCATGGTCTCCAAAGTAAAGTAAAAAGAAAATATAAAATATATTTCTATTTATGCACTTCTATCTCATTCTTTTTGAACATTTATTACTCTATAATTCTTTTTAATATACTCAATATATTAGAATAGTATTTGTATGTAATCTAAAAAGTACTTAAGGGCAGACCCAGGTGAAAGATACCATATCCATAAGTGAAAAGTTTCAAAATATAATGATAATTTCCTAATTAATTATTCTTTAAAATCAATGCAATTTCTGTCAAAATCCCCAGTGCCTTTCCTGCAACTGTAAAAGCTGATCTGAAAGTGAATAGTTAAGTTAGTTTTGAAGACTGAATTAGGAGTGAGGTATCATTTAAAACCTGTGAAGTATCATTTAAAAATAAAGGTATAAAAATTAAAACAGGCTGGTTTTAATGGAGACACATGTATGATCATGCATAAATCTTAGAAATATAATGTCAAAGGAGAAAAGCAATTTATAGAATGATAAATAACTATATGCATTTTTCAGAAAAAAATCATAAAATAAAAGCATACTAAACATGGTTGTATACACCTACATGTTAGGATAAATAAAAAGAGGATATTGGGAAGCAAAAAATTAGGATAAGCAGAAGTACAAAGAAGGTTCCACATGTAGAGTTTCATTTCTTAAAGTTAAAAGTACCTAAAATAAGTGTGCAAAACATTTATAAATATTAAGTTTGGGTGACAGACACATGGATGTTCGTTTGTCTCTACTAATGCATTTCATAATTAAACAAAATCATATTTTAAAGATCAAGAGAGAATTTGTATATACACAGGCTATAAAAATGACAAGTTGCTATTTCCAGAAATTCCTTCTGGAGGCAGCATTGTATTTTTTTAAGCTTGCTAAATATACTATAAAATATGCCAGATGCTCTGTTAAAATAGACAAATACATAATAAATAGTCTTGTTGTTAATGTGGTAATATTCCAAAAATACAGGTGAGGGAATCATAACTCAAAAATTATAAAACATATTTCTAAACACTGTTATAAAAGTCCATTTTAATACATAAACCAAAAAAGCAAAACAAACTGGCTATTAAGAAATTATTATTCCGTTTCAAATAATTTAAATATTCCTTATAAACTTTCAAAACTTTCCCTTTAGATTTAACATTTTTAATAACCTGTATATGTCTGAAAATAATCAAACTATAGTTCTTGGGTCACCGAATGCCAAACATACTAACTAGGTATATTTTATAATTATTTTTAAATTGTGTCAGAGTAAGTCTGGGGACTGAAAATACCCTGCTTTCATTTATAGACAAAATGTTTGAAATGTCATTATGTGTGTGTTTGTGTATTAAACATATAGGGAATGTGATATCTTACTTAAAAAGCAAATTTTCAGAAAAATGTTAAAAACGTTACCGCTAAAAAAACTTAAGTTGTAAAATGTATTGTACAGAGAATTCAATTATATCGTGCTTTATAACTGCCTTAACTGTTCTTTATTAAATATAATAAAAACCACATTTTTCCTGTTCCTACTCAACAAAAATACATGCATTCCATGCATTTCAATATACATATGCAATTTTAACCAGTTTTCTTCAAGCACTGATAAGAATTCATTGGCTATCAGTATCATTCGACTCTGGGGATTTCTTAAAGTAGTATGAAATGGTTGGTATGGAGGTTACCTCAGAACAAATAAAATATGCTATCAGTGTACATTAAATAAAAGCCTACAGTTATATTACTTATATACAGATAAAATTCTTTCCATTTTTCTATTACATTACAGATAAATATGTCATGATATCTTTAGATAAAAATTAATTGCCTACATTTTCTTAATTATGTGTGCTCAGAGCACCCTCTAGTGGGTGAGATAAAGCAGCGAAAAGGGAGAAGAAAAAATTTTTTTAAATTTCAGGAGGCTCACTGATTGATTCATTCATCAGAAGATAGTATTCACTTCACCCTTACAATACGGAAAGCACTTGGTAGGTACTGTTCAGGACTTGGACAGGAGAGGAACAGAAAGACCTAGAGAAGCAGCACAGGAAGGGAATTAAATGGTAAAAGTCCAATTTTAAATGTAAATTTTTTCATTTGTAAAAGAACTCTACCTGTATCTTAAAAAGATTTTAGAATTGGCTTTATCATTATATTATTTTTGAAACTAATCAATGCAGATAAAATCAGGGAAAAGCATCAAAATATATCTTCAACTGTCAGTTTTCTGACATAAAGTATGAACACACTCCCAAGGGAAAAAAAAGTGCACTTATCACCTTCCTTGACCTGGACTTGAACCTAATTTCTTGAGTTGGGTGGGCTTATTTGTAACATGATATGGAAGTGGAAATATTTCCTCTTCAAGAACATTTATTTGCAAAAAAGAAATTAGGCAGTAAAATTCATATCTAAAAAAAACTGCAATTCACTTTCACTGTTTTCTTCCTATTAAGTTGGCTGTATAACTCCCTCAAGGTAGGATGGAAGCTTTATTTGCAATAAAGGAAATCATTTCTTTATACTGCTTAAGAGGATTAGCTCTAGAAGCAGACACTGTACATTCAAATACAGGCTTCACCCAAGTGGCTGTGAAATCTTGGGCTTAACCTCTCTGAGTGCCTCAGTTTTCTCATTTGTAACAGAAATGATAGTACCTACTGCCCGAGACAGTGCTAAATACATATGAAGTGCTTCATCAATGTTACCATTATGATTGCTATTATTAGTGATACTATTCTTGGCAAGAAAGGATACTTGCAAACATAAAATAGAGTAAAATGAAGAAAAATATTCTTCAAAGTGTTATTAATAAACAAGAAGTGCCATAATTAAGCAGGATGCTTTTACCTAGAAAATTTTATCTCAAAAACTGAGCAAATTCTAATAAACTGCATGATACACACAATTTACAATATATTTTAGAGGTAGATTAACAATTTCTTAGACCAATGAGTACAAAGTTAAAGACTGGATTTTATCAAACCAATTAAAAAAGCTTAGCATTTTTTAAGTTTACAAATATTTCATACATCCTCCATCAGTTTCAGCAAATTTTATTGCAGGATGAAATTTTTATTTCTTATTTTCATAGCAAAATTGGGCACAGCTTTAAGATATTCAGAAATGCTCTTAAATTTTAAAAAGTTGTTCAAGCCATTGTAATTTAATGTATCATCTAATAATTTATTTTAAACATGCATTTTACAAATTAGAAATTAAAGAAAAAATAAATTTGGAGTTAATTTCTGGACCTCAAATATCACCTACCATGTGATTTACCCTAAAATTAATGAAAATACAAAAGACAAACAAGTTTGCAATGTAACATCACCTTTAGAGATTTAGCCACTTGAACATGGTTATCATAGACTAAAATGTCTACTGTCAGATTCTGCAGCTGATGGATGCGACTTAAATCACCTTCAAGAGCAACGTCTTGTATTAAGACTCTCCAAGATGGGAATGGGGTCCTGGTGCCATCCCATACCTGCATAAGAGGCAGAACAAAACATTTATGATCTTTTTATAAAACTGTGGAGGCTAAAAGAGGTTTATTTGCTGGTGATATGGCTTAAAAGTAATTAAATATATTCCCCCAATTATCTGGTAAGCTTTAAATATGATCTATATTTTTTCCTGATTGTACAAGGACTACCTATGTAGAGGCAATGAATAAAATATAAGTAAAAAAATTCAAACTGAGCTTAGAAAAATGATTAACACATTGCTTAATTTTATTCTTTTTTCTTTTGTGTATTTATAATATATATGTCTTTTCCTTTTTACCAAACTGGCATTCTACTCTGCTTTTATGTCTTACTTTACTGCTGGGTAGTTTTTCAAGCAACCTTATATTAGATGTAATGAACACAAATGAATGAAAATCATGGGTCCTTGAAAAGGGAAAGGTATGCTGAATTGCTACTTAAGTTACCTTGAGACAGAGATGGGAAAGGAGCCCAGGACAAGGATGCACTATCCCATCCTCAAGACCTGAACTAGCCTGTGCTAGGTTGGTAGAGATGACTGATGCTTTGTTATGCTAAAAAGGCATTGCGAAAGACATTTAATAGAGGTGGGAATGGCCCTGCATGTCCAAAGTCTGGCTGTACACGAGAAAACAAGCTACTTAAGTAGAAAACTGAACTGAAGTAGAAAACACATTTCTTTCTTTAACTGTTTTTGCTTTTTTTTAGTTGATGTAGAGCTCATTTACAATGTGTTAGTTTCAGGTGTACAACAAAGTGATTCAGTCACACATGTGTGCAACCAGTTACACATGTGTGAGCACGCACATACATACATGTTACCTTTTTCATATTCTTTTCCATTGTAGGTTATTACAAGATATTGAATATAGTTCTCTGTGCTATATACAGGTCCTTATTGTTTACTTTATATATAGTAGTGTGTATCTATTGATTCCAAATGCCTAATTTATTCCTCCCCTTGTCCTTTCCCTTTTGGTAACCATAAATTTGTTTTCTATGTTTATAAGTCTATTTCTGTTTTGTAAATAAGTTCATTTATTTTTTAAGATTCCAATCATAAGTGATATCATATGCTGTTTGTCTTTCTCTTTACTTAGTACCATAATATCTAGGTCCATCCATGTTGCTGCAAATGGCATTATTTCATTCTTTTTTTGGCTAAATAATATTCTAGTGTGTGTGTGTGTGTGTGTGTGTGCATGCACGCACATAAAAATGTATATCTTCTTTATTCATTCATCTGTTCATAGATATTTACGCTGCTTCCATGTCTTGGGTATTGTAAATAGTGCTGCTATGAAAACTGGATGTATCTTTTCAAATTAGCTTTTGCCTTTTCCATATATATGCCCAGGAACAGGACTGCTAGATCATATGGTAACTCTATTTTTAAGTTTTTTAAGGAACTTTCACACTGTTCTCCACGGTGGCTGCACCAATTTACATTCTCACCAACAGTGTAGGAAGCTTCCCTTTCTCCCTACGCTCTCCAGCCTTTGTTATTTGTAGACTTTTTAATAATGGCTATTTTGCCCAGTTTTGATAACTCACTGTAGTTCTGATTTGTGTTTCTCTAATAATTAGTGATATTGAGCATCTTTTCATGTGCATTTTGGCCATTTTCATGTCTTCTTTGGAGAAATGTCATTTTAGGTCTTCTGCCTATTTTCTGATGGGGTTGTTTGGAAAACACCACATTTCTATACAAGTGTCTGCCAGGGTCAGCTTACAGAGGAAGTATTAAATAATGCTGGTGCCAGTGTAGGTGTTAAAGTATCGTGAGTTTGTGTCACTAGCTCTGTCACTTAAAAGAGCTAGGACAATAACGTTGGAAGTAGTAACATTATGTCCCAGACACTTAGCTTTACTTGGAGTTTGTTCTTTCATTGTGTGTACATGTTTTTGAGACTTTAAATGGCTCTACAGACCAATTCATGAGTCTTTTGAAGGATGGACTAAAAGAGTAGAGTGTAAGTCAGACTTTGCTTTGAAATTCTGGAACTTTTGCAATCTTGTATCAAAACTCAATGTGTTAGGAATTTGCATATTATATATAGATCTTTTTTCCAAATAGATAACAATCACCATTTAACAATCTTTCTTTGTCAATTTGAAATGCTAATGTTATTTTTATTATTATATTAATAGCAGCATGGAAACAAGAGAGGATGGCAAGGAGAGAAACTTTTTTATTAAGTATTGTTTTTAAAAAAATCTTTTAAATTTCTGGGCAATGCTAAGATTACCTACCCCAAATTAAATACCTTATTAAAATACTACCTTGTACTTTCCACAGTTATGTTTGTTACTTTTTCAATTTCTTGACTTGAAAGATTATTCTAATACGCTATGCCTTTTTTTCTTTCTTTGTTCATGAAGACATTTAAGGCTCTAAATTTTGTCTTTGAGTATACCTCCAGACATAGCCTTTAACTTATCTTATTAACATAATAGTCTTAATAACCTATAATTAAAATTAATTTCTTTTAGAAACAGCACTATATAGGGGAATCATGTCTACTAGAATAGTTAAAGTGAATGTATTATAGTTACTAACAAGGAGACTGATATTAGTATCATCTCAGTTGAGAGGAGAAACAATTATGTTATATTCCATGGTGACCAGAACTCATTTGGAGTAAGATCTGGCTCCTTTTGTTTTCAAAATAAAATTTAAAAAATATATAGTTCCAGGTTGGGATAGGAAAATCAACTTCAGAAAAGAAAGTATTAAAATCTGACTTCCTATATGTAAAATGAGTAAAATATTGCTATATATTCATTTCAATATATTTTTGCTAGGTATAGGAAACATTTTTTAGTATATAAGTGAAGGTGCATTAATCACTAAAGAGAATATTGTGTATTTCTATCTCAGTAAGTTTATGTCTACAATGTCATTTTAGAGTACAGTATTCCATAATACATAAATAATTCACAAAATTCTCTATTGCTAGTGCCCAAGTTTTTTCTGATTTTTGTCACTGTAAGAAATATATGGAGAAATATTCCCTTAAAGGCATTTTCTCACATTTTAAATTATTAGTATAAAATAATTTATGAAAAGAGTTGTTGAGATGTATAGAGAGACTTCTGAGATTTCTTTCAAATTGTCCTCAAGGAAATCTTACTAAAATAATTTCTTATATTCAAAGCTGAATGCTATATTTTAAAATAATCTCTACAGGAAAGTTGTTTTTACTTATCTGAAAATGCTATTGATAAAAGTGGGATGCGCGCATGATTTCTTGCTTTAGAGAGAAAATGTAGATTCAGCTATGTCAGCTAAAAGGTGGCAGGTTTTACCTCAGAATTACATACTAACAACACAGCAGTCAAAAGATGGAGAATATTTCTGTGCACAGCAGATTCATTATCGTTAGAAATGTTTGATGATTAACAAATGTTCATTTGTTAAGTAAGTCACTTTGGGCATAAAGTACGACTGGTGGACTTAAAATACCTTCTCATTTTGTTTGGATGATTTTATGTTTCTTTAGCTTCAGTTTTGTCATATTTAACTCATTCACCCTTTTTTATAGCACACATTTATTTTCTCAGATTATCTCATGTATATATAAATATGTGCTATTTTCAACTTCAGAAACTTCCTATTTTATTCAATCATTTCTATCTTTGCTATTTTTTTTAATATGGGCAAGATACATCTGATACCCCAATATCCGCCCAATGACACTGAACTCCATTTCCCATTACGTTCCATCATTGTAAAGAGCAGAAAGCTAAGAAAGAACCACAGAAGCAGGGCTGAAGCGTTTGTTTAACAGCATCCTTCCTTGGCAGGGTTCGGTGAAGATAATATCAGACAACAGACCTCTCCAGAAGCTATTCATAAATAAACTCGAATAGATATAAACAAAGATTAGATGGGTCTTAGGCCACCTTTTTAATCCTGTGGATTTAAAAACAAAACAAAATACAAGAAAAATAAACACTTCAAAACCATCCATGATCTACCCATGAAGCAGGTAGTGAAATAACCCAGAAGAGAACCCAATGACAACAAACCAAGAAAGCAAATAAGTGAGAAGAAAGGCTACATCCACATAAAGCAACAAAACCACACATTTTTTGAAATGTAGTTTAAAAATAGCAAGAGGAAACAACTCTTTTTACCAGTACTAAAATAAGAAATACATAAACAGCATAAAGTACACTATATTTAAAATATAGAACTGATAACACTATTTTTCTCTAAAAGTTTAGGATGAAGAAGGGAAATTCAAGAATAAGGATGCATGGAAATACAGGACCATTAAAAAGGTTAGATTTTAAGTTCTTAATACATAGCTGCTTATTTATTCCATCAGAATGCTGAAATAAAAGGTCTTTTTGGCTTTGAGGTCATGCTAACTTACAGTTTTAAGTACTTAAAAATACCTACCTTTAGAAGAAATGATGCTCCATCCACTTCGGCTTTGCCCAAGAGCTGGCAAGTCAGGTCAAAATACTGCATTGGCTGGACATCACACAATTTGACTAATATTGAAGAAGGTGAAATATGAGTTGATGCCCAAATACGTAAAGCTTCTACCATTTTCTGGTCCTCAGCAGTGAAGTTAAAACACTTGCTTGCAGTACGAGGAATGATAGGAGCCCCCAAAGTTCCCTCAAATGTCAAAGATGCAAAGCCAGAGCTGGTGATACCTTGAGTCTCCTTTTTATATACTTGGATCTAAGAAAGTGGCAACGTAGAAAAGAAAACAAACAGGTTACTGATGTAGAACCTAGGAACTGGAAACAGGAGACTATAAAATTTTGCCAGTACAGATATTAGAGGACATAATCTTTAAATAATTAGAATATGAAATGATAAAAATCTACTCAGCTACGTCAAAATCCTTTAGTACCATGTGATCCTTTTACCATGTAAACTGTAAAACATTATGCAAAATTTATTTTTATTTTTTAAAGAGCTATGTGGTAGCTCCCCTAATACTATCAGTACACTTTTACTGACAAGACAATCATTAGCTTATTTTAAGATATAGTTTATAAAAAGAAAAAGGATAATAAGAGATAGTTACTTATGAATATTGTAGGGAAAACTAGAACACTCAAAATAAAAGAGTATGAAGTGGATAAAACGGAGCTGAGGCTAAGGTTTCATCAGTCTGACTGAGAGAACTCAGATAAACCTTAAAAACACTGGCTTTCTGAATTTTGAAGCTCAGTTATTAGGTGCACATGCATTTATGACTGTTACATCACCATAAAACAATCCTTTTGAACTTATGAAATGCCTTTTAAGTCTCCTGTAATACTGTCTGATATTAATAAATATATTTATATATTTATGGAAAATTGGAAAATGTATTCAACTGATGGATGCTTAAACTGTGATGTATTAAAACTTGTTTGATATAACTAAAGCAGTACATAGAGAAAAATTTATAGAAATAAGTGAATATTTTACAAAGGAATAACGGTTAAAAATCAGAAATTTAGGCTTCTATCTCAAGATGCTGCACAAAGAATATTATCTCAAATCCAAGGAAAGTAGAAGGGAAACACAATCAAAGGTAAGAGACATAGAAACATATAGTAGAGAAAATCAAAGCTAAAAACTAGCTCTCTGAAGAGATTAACAAAAATAATAACCCTAGAAAAAGGTGGATTTGGAAAAAAAGAAAAGAAACACAAATCATAATATTAAGACTGCAAAAAAGGATTTGTCATTACAAATCCATCAAACACCTAAAAGATGAATAACATATGACCAAATTTATATCAATAAAGTCAGCAATTTGAATGAAATAATTTTTGATAATGATATAATTTTTTCTAAAAATTGAATACACCAAAGCTGATAGAATTAAAAAAACCTCATTCGTCTTAAAGAAATCTTAATTCATTAAGATAATCTATCAATAAAGAAATCATCAAACTCAGATAGCTTTACCAAGCATTTAAGTAAGGAAAAAACTCTGTAATCTTGCATAAACTCTTCCAGAATTGAAAAAGAAGGGCACATTTCCTGTTTTCATGAGGCAGAAAAACTTTAACTTCAAAATTGTAGGAAAAGGAAATTACAGGTCTAAATATGAAACAAGAAAATTGTAATGACTTCGAGGAAAACTTAGAAGCTATCTTCATAAAATGAGTAGACAAAGAGCTCTTAAACAAGAAATTAAAAAAGTACTGATCATAAAACAAAAGTTAATAAAGCAGAATATATTAAAATAAAGAACTTTTGTTCATCCAAAGACACCATTAAGAGGGTAAGTAGGCACCACATAGAGTGAAAAAGATATTCACAATCCATATACCTGACAAAAGATCTGTAGCCTAAATATATAAAGAACTTTCACAAATCATTAAGAAATGGGAGTTTAAAATCCTATAAAAAATGAGCCAAAGACTCCAATGGACACTTTATGCTTCAGAAGACACACAGACTTTAAAAGGTTCTCAGTTTCTTAATTTTTCAGGGAAATTCAAGTTAAAATCACAATAAGATACTAATACAAATGCAACAGAATGGTTGAAATTCAAAAAACTGGAAAATATCAAGTGCTGGTGAAAATGGGGAACAACTAGAATTCTTCTGTATCACTGAGAGTATAAGTGGTAAAAATCACTCTGCAAAATTAAATACATAGTTTAGCTATAAACTAAAGCAAACATATGCACAGCCTTGAACTTAGGAACTACAATCCTTGGTATACAATCAACTGAAATGCATATTATATAATATACATTATAATTACATAATTATATGTAAATGTGTATATTATATAATTATACATATTCAGTAAAATATATGTACTAGACTGTCTATAGCAGCATAATAGCCCAAACTGAAAACTACTTGAACAACTAACAGAATAAATATACAAATTCTAGTGTATTCAAACAATGGTATACCATTTAGCAGTGAAAATGAAGAAAGTAAAAACTATATGCAATAGTACAGTTGAATCAAACAAGCATAAACCAAACGTTCAAAAAAAAAAGACTAACTGTATTCTTTTTATATAAAGAACAAATGTAGAGAAACTAATAAATGTTGTGAGAAGTTATGAGATTATTTACTGCTAGGGGTGGGAAGAGTGTGAATGGCAACCCTAGGTGAGGGTATGGTGGAAGTTTCTAGAGTGTTAGATATATGAGCATGCTAGTACTGTGGAAAGAGAGATGTATATTCCACTTCAATTAAACAACAGACAAAAATTGTAAATATAGTTGTCCATGAACACTGAGGTTAAGGGCACCAACCATCCATGTAACTGAAAATCCTCTTATAACTTACAGTCAGCCCTCTCTCCTCATTTCAGCATCCATGGATTCAACTAACCATGGGATATTGTTTACTACTGAAAAGAATCTGTGCATAACTGGACCTGTGAAGTTTAAAACTGTGTTGTTCAAAGGTCAACTGTACTATAGGAAACAGTAATGTGTGCCAATCAGCTATTTTTTTTTGAAATGTGGATAAGCATGTAATATAGTGCTATAATAATAATCTTTCCAGTTCTCTTTAACCAATGTTCTCCAATATTCTTCTGTTCTCAGAGGAAAGGCATTAATAGAGCAGCAGAGTTATTTCCCACCATATCTAAGACCACTGATAGAATACACCCTGAGTACCTCACTCATTTATGAGCATCAGTGATCACAAGAACCACAGATAAACCGAAGCATTAGAAGAAAAGACAACAAAGATAGTGAAGGAGTTGCATTGAAACTCATGTAACAAGAGCAAAATAGCAAGGAACTAAATGTTTAAAAATTAAGAGACTGAAAATATTAAAGTACTGAAAAGTTGATTATTAAAAAATCACATACTATCTAATAGTTTTGCTTTTTTACTAAAATTCTTTCACAGAATGCAGCTAGTCTGAATGACAGCAGCTAACACTTCTGTAGACGGAGGGCAGGTAGTTTGTTCAAATAAAGAGGTTTCCTAATATAAATCACTTGAAGTCTGATCTTATTTACATTTCTTCTTATCTCTTGAAATGCCTGAAGTCACGTTCTAACAAAGCAACCATATATAATTAGCGTTAACTAGTTTCAGTGAGCAATGCTGAGTTCTCTTCAAACAAATATAAGTTCTAAACAGTATGAGTTATACCTTCAGCCTGTGAAAGCGAACGATATCTCCATTTTTATAAATCATTGGAAGGGCTTCATAATTTCCACTAAAGAACAGGCAGGTTAGTTTTACATTTGTCTGGTCCACAATTGTTACAACTGAACAATAATCTGGAAAACACAAAAATATTTTACCTGACTTTTTGTATTTCAAAGCATCTAATAAAATAATAATACTGAGTTCAAAACATCAAACTTTATTCCTTCCTTTAGTCTTCTAAGAATAGGATCAAAACATAAAGAAATTTTCTTCTCTCTTGAAACGCACTGCCAAATTATTTTGCAAAAATGTTTCACAAAAAATTCATTTTAGAAAGTTTAATAAAACAAAAATAAAAACCCTACTTAATGTAAATTGTCTGTCATTTTTATTACCTCAAATTTATAAATTGTAAAACAGATAAAATATTTAAATAACATAATTTATAAACACAATTAAATTTAGAGCAAAAACAAACAAAAAATACCATAGGATATTTCAAGAGTGAACATACTACAAAAAGAAACCCCAGGGTTTTACCGTGAATATGAAATTCAAATGAACAATTCATAGAAAACTATATAATACCAAATTAAAAGGAAAAGTGATGATCTGCTATTAATACTTACAAAAGGTTACACATCAAAACAAGAGGGGTATTTCATACAATTTAAACTGGCAAAAGAAAAAAAACTAACCAAATATAATGATAGTTGGGCTGCATGAAAAACAAGTAACTTCAAACCGGTAGCAAAAACTACAACAGATGTTATCATTTAAAGTAGAAGTTTCAGAAAAATGAACACTGAAAATATGCGTTGATTTCCCTCCTTCTCAATACTATACTCGTGACAGTGCAGACAGAGGAAAAGATAAGCCCAAAGTAGTGAAAGGAGAGGAGAGCTGAGGAGAGGAGGGTGAAAAGACATCAACATTATTTCAGGAAGTTGGGAAAGTAGATGGTTAAGGGATCAGATGGACAGAGGAGGATGCAAACAGAAAATACTCCTAAGCAGCTACAGCAAAGACGGGAGCCTTTGGGATTAAGGGAGACAGAGAAAAACAGCTGAAATTAGGGCTAGTGAAAAGTTTACACATGGAACAACTGCTTCAATGATCACCCATCTTAACCTTCTTTTGAAGATGATTTCAGGTAGGCAGGTAGGATATCTCAGTCTCTAACTGCACCTCTTCGTGGAACACAGACTGCTTTCCAAGTAAGTTTCACTGATACACCAAGAAGTGGTAAGCCTTCTGATGAGGATGTTAGTACCCAGAATAAACCCTCTGCATTATCACATTAGGAGGTCTATAACCAGGTAGAAAGCTGTCTTCTCACCCACCTTAGACTGACACTTTCAATGTGTCCTGTTTGAGTACTGTTTGTCTCCTGTTATAAGATTTGTCTCATTAGAAGTTTGAACAGTGTAAGATTTCCCATTTAAAAAAGAGATCACGTTGAAAAAACAAATTCTTCATATACAAAGCAGAGGAAACAAATGTCTACGATCTAAAATAAATGATACCTACGTTTGTAAATGTAAAAACAAGACACAGAACAAAAATAGAAGAAAAGGAGAAAGAACACCAAGAGGGGGAAGGGAGAAGGAGATGGAGGAGAACAGAGGAGTATGGAGAAAGCAGAAGGAATGGGAAAATGGGGAGACAGGACTGGAGGTAAAAAGGAAAAACAGAAACCTGATTCTGTGAGGAGGGGACAACAATTAACTGACAGAACATAAAAAACTTTATTTATTTTCATTTATTTTTATTAGTTGGAGGCTAATTACAATATTGTAGTGATTTTTGCTGTACATTGACATGAATCAGCCATGGATTTATATGTGTTTTAAAAAACTTTAAAAACAAAACCTTAACGAGCATCTTCAAAAACAGTGAAAATATATTACATCCTCATCTCTTCATGTGGAGGGTCTATCGGACCCAGTTTTTAGTTCTGGGGTTTCCTTTGTCAGTAGTTCTAACTATTTGTAAGGAGTGTTATTTTGTGACATTTTTTCTCTTAGCAGTCTTCCAAAGATTAAAGGTAAATTCACTTATTTTTTAATAGAATAAAACACATTCTTTTTTAACAGAATAAAACACACTCTTGCTTGTGATAACCATATGGCTGCTTTTTACCCTTTTATAAATCTAAGATCCATTATGGAATTTTTAATCATGTATTTTCCTTTATCTTGAAATATTTTGCAATTTCATTCTCCTATTAATTATTTCATCATTATTCCTACCTATGCTTAAAAAAGACTAAATTACTATTAAAATGGGAAAATGAGAGACTTGCTTATGAGAAAGATGCAAGAGTGTAAAGAGTCATCCCTGGTGCCCTGCACTGCTCAATGTGCTATAACACCTTTCAAGACGACATAAAAAACCAAGTTTGAAAATGATCTTTGGAATGTCTTCTTCGGCTTTAAGAATTCAGTTAAGAATTTAGAACTGAAATTTTCTGCCAATGGCCATAGAAAAGAAAATCGACAGAAGTCCTTTAACCATTATTAGATGAAGCAGAAGCTGAATGCAAAGACAGGCAACAGCACTGCATAATGAGTAATGTACTTTGAATAAAACACAAATGATCTGAAGGTTTTAAGCTTCATGTAATTTCATGATAGGCAAAACATAAGGGCAAAGAGATCACTAGTCTAATGAAATCTAATTCAGGTACACAAAGATCAAACTTGGTATCTTTACATTTTTGTTTCCTGACAGCTTCTCCAAAATCATGTAAAACAGATTTATTTGTATTAGAATACACAAACTCACATTTCATATTTATACCAGAGAACTAGTTACTTCTTGTACTTATAGTGTTATTTTAAGTTGCAGTGATTCTAAATTACTCCTCTCATTTTAAATGCTTCACAATGAGCCACTTTTGTAAATTGGGAATACAATACATCAACAAAATTGCAAATTTAGCAGGCATAAATAACAGTAGTTGAATCTAAATGTTAGCCAGGATGAAATGACAGAGCCCAGTCTCTCTGGCATATACATGATACTGAAGAGTGGAATAACTGAAAAACAAAACAAAACTGGGGTGTGGTTAAAAAAAGATCAGGCTTAACCTAAATTTCAGAATATTCAAAACTGCCTCACGGTTTTGTTCTTCCTGGAAAATGCAGCCTTCCCGTAGACAATTTGACAGGTTGCAAAGGACTCCATATGACACTCTGAGAAACAGTGTGGAGACCCATTGTCCAGAGGGTCTGATAGAGGGTCACCATTAGCTTTTGTAGTATCTTTGTGCAAATTAGAAAAAGACTCCTCTTTCTCAAACAGAAATACTCTACAACCTAACCAGCTTTCAGGGGAACTTTACTGAGCCCAAGAGAGTAGCAGTCTTGGCACACATTTACTTTCTGGCCTTTCTATCCAATGCTTTGGCCACTGGATGTAAAGAGCTGACTCACTGGAAAAGACTGTGATGCTGGGAAACATTGAGGGCAGGAGGAGAAGGTGTCAACAAAGGATGAGATGGTTGAATGGTTCAATGGACATGAGTATGAGCAAGAGACAGCGAGATATCCAGGAGATCGTGAAGGACAGGAAAACCTGGTGTGCTGCAGTCCATGGGGTCACAAACAGTTGGACACGACTTAGTGATTGAACAACTTTCTATGCAAACCTTCAGAAACAGGGACACTTGTACACACGACACCTGCAATGCACACATTCCTTCTCTAGGTCCTTCCTCCTCCCCACTCCCCTTGAAGTGTCTGTGTCAGGTTAGGAGTTAGGTAGGAACGGACTGCCAAGAAAGAAAGAAGTGACCTTGGGATTGCCCAAAGTACAACGCAACAGTTGTGTGTGTCAGGGTGTACAGATACAGGCTCAGAATTCTAAGCGGGTAAAAGGAATGGCTCCACATGCTGCTATAGATTTATGTAGCAGAGGACATTCCCAAGTGGCAGCAGAACTTGGCCTGAAATCTACACAGCTGTGTTTTCAGCTAAGTGACTCCATGTGGATGAGAAAGGCACCTCCTTAGACAGTGCACACCTGGGCACCGCACACATGAGTCATCACATGCCGAGTCTCTGTTCTTTGCTTCCTTTCTCTTTCAACGGGAAGTACTACCAATGGCTTTTCACAAGTGTAAGCCAGAAAGATCTACCTAGTGCTCAAATCCTTTTATAAAAGTAAGATTTTATTAACAGAGAAAAAAAGAGAATCTTTCCATAGAGCAAAGGCTTCCTTGAAAGCAAAAAAGATAGAGACAAACTTAATACTATATACATATATACAGTGATAAAATACTGACATCTGTAAGCATATAAGACTTAGTTCAGCAAGGATCTAAATATTACGCAACACCTACGGTAGAATCACCATAGATACTAACTATAGGTGAATGACAAAGCTCTCTAGAACATAAACCTCCTTCGGAATTCCCTCCACCACCACAGAATGCTGGGTATTTCAGGGTGGTTAGTAGTTTGTATTTCAGCAGCAAGGAACCCTGCTTGGGTCTCTGCTATTTTCCAATCCATTTTTAAAAAAAATTTAGTACATAAGCTAATCTAAATTTTATTGAGTGTCTACCTAATGCTGCTGCTAAGTCACATCAGCCGTGTCCGACTCTGTGCAACCCCATAGACGGCAGCCCACCAGGCTCCCATCCCTGGGGTTCTCCAGGCAAGAACACTGGAGTGGGTTTCCATTTCCTTCTCCAATGTGTGAAAGTGAAGTCTCTCAGTCGTGTCCAACTCTTTGCGACCCCATGGACTGCAGCCTACCAGGCTCCTCCATCCATGGGATTTCCCAGGCAAGAGTACTGGAGTGGGGTGCCATGCCTTCTCCCTATCTAATGCTAGGTATATATATATACTAGTTGGGAAGACTACTAAATGAACAGGGCATGGCACCTTCTCTTATGAAGTTTACATTTTCCTTACATTGACTTACATCTTTAAACACTAATGCTGTGATCTCAGTTTGTGTGTTATTTTATATGCGAACATCTGCTAGTGTATAGAGTTTATACTCTATATACGTAATGATTCATCACAATAACCACAGAACTAATGATCCAGATGACATTTTCTAGCATAACTGGAAACTGACATTTAAGCTTGACACTGGATAAACAGACAGGCTTAAGATGGCCCTGGATCCTTGGTGAACAGTAAAATAAGCATTCATATTTCAGAAAAGTGGTGAAAACAAAATTTTTCATACATTTCATACCCAGCTTTGGAGTTCAACACATAAGGGACCTTAAGATAAATTTCAAACCATGACTGAAGCTTAACCAGAGTCTGAAATTATGTTTAACATTAAAGGATGTATACTTTTGTAAAAGATATTTATAGTCCTAAATATAGTTTGAGTTATCAAATAATAATAGTAACGTGCAAAATAAAATGTCAACATTCTAAATTAATTTATGAAATGGAATAATGTATTTGTCTTCTCAGACAGAAAAAACAAAACCACAGTACCTATGTTATGCAAGGTATCTTATTCTCAGGACTAAAAATGGGGGGGAAATTATGTTACTTAGCAGTCAGCAACTACTGAGGGCTTACTAAATACCAGGTTTCTGCTAAGCAATTTACATGCATTGTCTCCCTGAATTTTTAGATAGTTTTATACTGCAATTAACAAACAAGAGAACTTAAGTTTCTTAAAAGGTCTAGGTAAGATTCCCAAGTATGAAAGTCACATGTAGCTTAGCATAACTGATTCCTGTGTTTCTATATTTAACCAGAACACTGTACTGTCTCCATATTACATATTTTTCAAACATACACAGTAATTTCAAAGAAAGTAAAATATTATGCCTAAAACTGTGATGGAGGCTTGAGAGTTTTTCTAAATAGGAAAAATTATACTGTATCTTAACTCTATATCATCTACAATTTCATGCATCTCCTATTAAGGAATTCATTACTGAAGAATTAACATACCATTCATTATAATGAAACTTCCTTCACCTATAAATTTACTCCAGAAACAGACCTCACATCATAGAAAAAGTCTATAAAAATTCATTACAATAATGCTTGAATTTATTTTTACATTCTTTGCAACAATTATTTTTTGACTCATAAGTTAAAAGAAGAAAAGGAGACAAAAAAGAGCATCTTCTGAGGTAGTTGAACAAGAGTTAAATCCTAGTGAAGAGACAAAGGCAATAAAAGCAGATATATGGTTAAGTGTGAGGCTACTTAGAGAGGTATTTTGAGTGGTTAGAAGAAAAAGAAGAGAGCACAGTATTATAAATTAGGAGCTGGCAAACTATGGTCCACAGCCAAATCCAGCCCACTGCCTGTTTATTATCTTTCCAAAGCATTCAACTTTCAAAAAAAACCACAAAAAAAACTGCCTTTTAACATTCATATTCACCTGTCTCCATAAGATTTAATGAAATTACTTAATCAGAATAACAAGGAAAAAGAGTACAAAGAGATTTGGGAACAAAACTGTAAGAACACAACTCTTGAGAGAATACAGTTCCACTAGTAGGAGCAGAAATGAGCAGGGGCACTAGGGCTGGTCAATTTCGGATAACCAGTTCCCAGTTGTGAGAGCTCAGGATGATAAAAGCATCAGTAACAGGGTTTAATGAGGGAGTGGAAACACTTTGCTCATTGTCAAATTAGATAAGAGATAGGTTAAGTTTCTTATTTAAATAAGGACTTAGCTGTGGGAAGACACCCAATGTGCCTTGAAATAGATCACATATATTTATTGTGTAATGAATGACATATGTGAACACAGCAAATATTTTTCAGAACAGTGACTGTATATTTCTAAAGCATGCCAGAAACAGACCTTCTTTAACCAGAAAACACAGACAATAGGCTTCCAGATTTAGTATTAAGTCTTCACAGTTCACAAATTCTATAATACACAGTAGTTGACCAACCATCTTTACCAAATTAATGCATGTCATTGTGTGTTCAGTCGTTCAGTCGTGTCTGACTCTTTGCAGCACCATGGACTGTAGCCTGCCAGGCTCCTCTGTCCATGGAATTTTCCAGGCAAGCATACTGGAGTGGGGTGCCATGTCCTACTCCAAGGGATCTTCCTGACCCAGAGATTGAACCCAAGTCTCTGGCAATGACCCTCCTGCATTGGCAGGCAATTCATTACCACTGGCGCCACCTGGGAAGCACCACCTACAGTGAATATATGGTACTTGTAAAAATTCTCCTTCTGAAGCCTACTGCAGACACTGAAAATCATTTAGCTTCTTTATGCCTCAATTGCCTTATTTGAAAAATGGAGGAAATTAGTATTCACCTCATATGATTGCTAAAATTAAACATGTAATCACATGTAAAGTGCTTAAAACTGCACCTACAACATGGCTAAATGGTATATATAAGAGCTGGTCAGTGGTGGTGATGGTGGTGGTATTTCTATTACTGTTAATAAACTGTAACATTCTTATCTAATGAACTCAGATATAATCTTAGAATCTGCCTTAACAAAGAACCTAAAGACACTACCAATATACAGTGTCAAACTGATTGCAGTTGGTACATGAAAAGAAAAGTACAGATGTAAGAGATTGCAAAAGAATTCCAATTTGAATTTCCACTGGAATTTTAATTAGTGGCCTTTAGATATGCATCAATCAACCTCCCACAGAGAAATATCTTATAGTTAACAAGATAATCTGGTTCTCAAATGAAATATCATTTGGAACACAAAGAGTTTCTGAGAAGCTATAAGGTGGAAAATAACATTAACCACTTATTCAAAAATGAAAATGTTGAAGATAATATAGAACTGCTAAAGAGATAAGAGAATCCTGCTACTTTTATCATTTGTTAAAGATAAAAATACTTAAAAAAAATGTGAAACAATACCACACTCCATGTTTTTGGAAAATATATTTTTCATTAAAAATGTTATTTATGTTTACATGTAATAGACTATTTTTGGTTTAAAAAATTATTAAATGTTAGTCTTTCACTTTTAATTTCCTGTATGTTTAAATATCAGTAACTATGACCCATAAAAAATATAAGCTCCTTGAAATCCTGATAATTTTTAGAAGAATAAAAAACTTAAAAACCACTGATTTAGGGCATCAACAATATTATACTCTTTGAAAGTGAAAATTCACAAAGTACTACATTTTATATAGAAAACTACAGAGACGAGGCCCTTGCAATTCTACCATAATCAAATTGCAAAGATACAGATATATACTTATGGCTGATTCATGCTGATGTATAGCAGAAACCAATGAAACATTGTAAACCAATTATCCTCTAATTAAAAACAAACAAATTTTTAAAAATTGCAAAAAAATAAGAATTGGCCCTAACCCTTCCTAGTTGCTAATCTCTAAACTTGACTCTACAGAACAAGTTTCAGCAAACAAAAATCAGAGTACATTAAAAAGGGTTCCATGTTCAAGTAATTCCAAGTGAAATATGCTAAAAATAAAGTTAAACAGGTTCCTTTCTTAAAACTTTTCAGAGGTGACAACATGCTAATAATGCATTGTGAACCTCAAGAGCCAGATACAGTATGCAAAATTTACCACTTTTTCATAGAATGTTTCACAGAATTGGTGTTTCTCCCACTGAAAATGCTTTTCTAAAAGTGTACGCAGATTAGATCTGCAACTTATTTTAAGGGAAGTATTACTGAGAAAATGGAGAACTTACAGACTCACTTGATGAAGAGGCAGACACCTCTTCAGGACTGCAGTTTACTGTTGTCTTGGGATATTCTCTTTAGCAGTTCCCACCTCTCCATTATCTACCGATCTCCTGGCTATCCACTGTTTTATACTTTTGTCTCCTCTTTTTTGCCTCAACTCCCTCTTTGTTGTTACTTACAAGAGAACAACTTAAAATAAAAATCAAAAAATAAAATCTCATTTTGATGCTTCCTGATATCGAACCAATTGATACACTGACTTCTCCTAATCCTCCAAAAGGGATGTCAAATGGCTGTCCTTATTTGCCCATAAAATGAGTCTGGGACAACCGCCACATTGAAGAATATTCCCAATTTACACAAACTATAAAACTAAGTAACCAAAATAACCTAGACAGTGTGTTGAAAAGCAGAGATACTACTCTGCTGACAAAGGTCCATATAGTCAAGGTTATGGTCTTCCCAGTGGTCATGTACATGTGTGAGAGCTGGACCCTAAAGAAGGCAAAGCACCAAAGAATCAATGCCTTGGAACTGTGGTGCTGGAGAAGACTCCTAAGATTGTGTAGCAAGGAGATCAAACCAATCATTCTTAAAGGAAATCAACCATGAATACTCGTTGGAAAGACTGATGCTGAAGCTGAAGCTCCAGTATTTTGGTCACCTGATGCAAACAGCCAACTCATTGGAAAAGTCTCTGATGCTGGGAAAGATTAAGGGTAGAAGAAGAGGGTGTCAGAGGATGAGATGGCTGGATAGCATCACTGATGCAATGGACATGAACTTGGGCAAACTCCATGAGATGGTGAAGGACAGGGAGGCCTGGAATGCTGGAGTCTATGGGTCACAGTCAGACATGACTGGGCTCAGTTCAGTTCAGTATAGTCGCTCAGTCGTGTCCGACTCCTTGCAACCCCGTGAATTGCAGCACGCCAGGCCTCCCTGTCCATCACCAACTCCTAGAGTTTACTCAAACTCATGTCCATCGAGTCTGTGATGACATCCAGCCATCTCATCCTCTGTCGTCCCCTTCTCCTCCTGCCCCCAATCCCTCCCAGCATCAGGATCTTTTCAAATGAGTCAACTCTTGGAAATGAGGTGGCCAAAGTACTGGAGTTTCAGCTTCAGCATCAGTCCTTCCAATGAACACCGAGGACTGATCTCCTTTAGGATGGACTGGTTGGATCTCCTTGCAGTCCAGGGGACTCTCAAGAGTCTTCTCCAACACCACAGTTCAAAAGCATCAATTTTTCAGCACTCAGCTTTCTTCACAGTCCAACTCTCACATCCATACACAACCACTGGAAAAACCATAGCCTTGACTAGACAGACCTTTGTCGGCAAAGTAATGTCTCTGCTTTTAAATATGCTATCTAGGTTGGTCATAACTTTCCTTCCAAGGAGCAAGCATCTTTTAATTTCATGGCTGCAATCACCATCTGCAGTGATTTTGGAGCCCCCCAAAAATAAAGTCAGCCACTGTTTCCACTGTTTCCCCATCTATTTGCCATGAAGTGATGGGACCAGATGCCATGATCTTTGTCTTCTCAATGTTGAGCTTTAAGCCAACTTTTTCACTCTCCTCTTTCACTTTCATCAAGAGGCTCTTTAGATCTTCCTCACTTTCTGCCATAAGGGTGGTGTCATCTGCATATCTGAGGTTATTGATATTTTTCCCAGCTATCTTGATTCCAGCTTGTGCTTCATCCAGCCCAGCATTTCTCATGATGTACTCTGCATATAAGCTAAATAAGCAGGGTGACAATATACAGCCTTGACATACTCCTTTTCCTACTTGGAACCAGTCTGTTTTTCCATGTCCAGTTCTAACTGTTGCTTCCTGACCTGCATACAGGTTTCTCAAGAGGCAGGTGAGGGGGTCTGGTATTCCCATCTGTTTCAGAATTTTCCACAGTTTATTGCGATCCACACAGTCAAAGGCTTTGGCACAGTCAATAAAGCAGAAATAGATGTTTTTCTGGAACTGTCTTGCTTTACGACTGGGCTACTGAACAACAAAAGCAACCAAAATAAACTTTGAAACAACTGGGTGAACTAAAATCCAGTGAATATGTAACCTTATAACTTGTCCCTAATAATACAAATAACTAGCAACCTTCTTGGCAAAAGCTTAAAGATCATCAGAAAAGTCTAAGATTCAGTTTCCATCTTCTTTATCTTCTTTAAAGTTTTATCTTCTTCCATCTTCTTTAAAGTTTATAGACCTTTTTTTATTATATCCTATACAAATGAGTATTTTCAAGCAATAAAGTGATAAAGCTTTTCATTTTTTGAATATCCAAAAGTATTATAGTATTTATATATTTATATTATTATGGATAGACAAAAACATATTCATAAATTGTACTACACATAATGGATTTAAGTGGATCAACATGAACAAAACCCTCATACATTTCATTGCATGTAACAGTTTTTCCCCACAAAAAAAGAACTGCATGTAAACTCTAGTTGATAGTTAGTGATGTATATCTGAAAATGTTTAGGGATAATGTGTACTGGTATCTTCAACTTACTCTGAAATGGATCAAAAAGTAAATTAACTAATAGAATCACCAATAATGGTCAGTATATATGAGTGTTCACTGCATAATTCCTTCAAATATTCTGTATATTTAAATATTTTTATAAAAATGCTGAGAAAAACAAGTACTTTTTAAAATATTTCCTGTATAACAGTATTTTCATTAGCTGTTTGACTAGAACACCTTTATAGAATCTTTTGACCTGTTAAATTCTCAAAAAATCCTGAATTAGGTATATCAGAATTTAAAAGGTATTAATAAACTTATCTCAAAAGTACCAAGAATTAAAGAAAGTATTTCGACAGTATTATGGAAGATAATAAACAAATCAATAAACCATAGTTTTGATCTTTCTTCTTTTCTCAATTTGAAGTGTTTTCTTATCTATAATGCTACATGAATCTTATTTCAGTTATAGAAGGTGATTATTGGTGATGATACCAGTTTCTCCAAAGAATCATATGTACTGGGAAATTGAGAGGAGTTAAGAGAAGCCTGAAGAATCTGCTAAAAACTGATGGACAGTTGTTGAGCTTTTGGTAGGGATTGGGGTATACCCACTTTGTTTATGATTAAATGATCAAAACTGTTTCTAGTGGTAACAAAAATTCATGTGTATTTCTAAGTTCTTATTCTGTTGCTGGTACATGGTTCCATTAACCTTTTGCTTAAATCTAATTTATATAATGCATTCAATGACAAATCTTTCAAATACTTAACATAAAATATGAGCTTTCTTATCATGACATTTCTGCAGGGAATATGTATTTGGTTTATCACTCCACCCTAAAAATCAAATTCACTGGTTTTCAACTGGTAATAACATCCAGGTATACACACAAATTCTATGAAGTCCTGATACTGTTTTCCAAATAAAGCAAAAATTTTCAAATTCCTAAAAGTAAAAAACTAAAAGTATAAAAAAATTGTATGGCAAAACCAATACAATATTGTAAAGTAAAATAAATAAATAAATAAAAGAAATAATCCAAGGCATAAGTTAATTTTCATTGCTTTTCCTATTCCAAACTTCTTTTTTTTAAAAAAAAAAATCCTTCTTATTTTTTAACCAAAACAGAAATTATTTGAATGTATTTTCACTCAGAGAAGAGGAGATGGGAAGGTGGGGTTATCATACAACTCTCAGAAAGTTGGAAGTTTAAGAAACTTGAAAAACAATCTATTTTTAAGCCATTTGAGTAGAAGTTATACATTTCAGCAGAATGTGTCTTGTTTCAGAAACAACTTTGCTCTCAAACTTATCCTATACATTCAAAAGGTAACATTAATATATCCATGTGTGGTAAGTCATTTCAGTTGTGTCTGACTTTTTGCAACCCTATGGACTGTAGTCCACCAGGCTCCTCTGTACATGAGATCCTCCAGACAAGAATACTGGAGTGGGTTGCCATGCCCTTCTTCAGGGAATCTTCCCAAACCTGGGTCTCCTGCACCAGGGGCAATGTTCTTCAAAATATCATCAGTTCAGTTCAGTCGCTCAAGTCGTGTCCAACTCTCTGTGACCCCATGAACCACAGTATGCCAGGCCTCCCTGGCCATCACCAACTCCCGGAGTCCACCCAAAGCCATGTCCATTGTTTTGGTGATGCCATCCAACCATCTCATCCTCTGTCATCCCCTTCTCCTCTGGCCCTCAATCCTTCCCAGCATCAGGGTCTTTTCAAATGAGTCAGCTCTTCGCATCAGTTGGCCAAAGTACTGGAGTTTCAGCTTCAACATCAGTCCCTCTAATGAACACCCAGGACTGATCTCCTTTAGGATGGACTGGTTGGATCTCCTTGCAGTCAAAGGGACTCTCAAGGGTCTTTCTTCTCCAACACCACAGTTCAAAAGCGTCAATTCTTTAGTGCTCAGCTTTCTTTACAGTCCAACTCTCACATCCATACATGACTATTGGAAAAACCATAGCCTTGACTAGACAGACCTTTGTTGGCAAAGTAATGTCTCTGCTTTTTAATATTCTGTCTAGGTTGGTCATAATGTTCCTTCCAAGTGTCTTTTAATTTCATGGCTGCAATCAACGTATCATCTACCAGCTACAAAACAAGCTCTCTAGAAGAGCATAACTAAACCTGAGGAAGTTCTCAGACTCTCCTAAGGTTATTTACAAAAATAATGAGTTTCAAAATAAAATTTTATATATTTTGGTGTTTAGACATGTATACAGTTATAAAAGAAACAAAACTTCAGATCCAAGAAACAGGGGGCATTAAAAAAAAATCTGTCTAATAATTTGCCCTCAAGAACAGTAAAGTAGCAATACAAATGAAATATTAAAGAGCTTTCAGGTTCTTTCACAAATTACCATTAGATTCCTGACATAACTGGAAACCAAGCTACTCATTTTAACAAATACTAACAGGGCAAACTGCCAAACAAGTGTTCCACCAAATAAATAATCCTTCAATAATGACTACCTAAAATAATAAAAAATATTTATTTTCCCTATGCCTTATTTTTGACTCCCAAATGAATGAAAAAAAAAAAAAAAACTTGTGAAGTCACAGTCAACCTAGAACTTTGTATTTTAATAACAGAGTTACAAAACAAAGGTAATTTAAGTTTACTTTCTTGAAAGCTAATACCAGTAGAGAAAGTACGGAGAGTAGAAAGACATTTAATAAATCACTGTTCTTTCTTAGTTTATCAAAATAACATATTCATATAATGTCTGTGCATGTGTGTGCTCATTTTTGTCTGCCTCTTTGTGACCCCACAGACTGCAGCCTGCCAGGCTCCTCTGTCCATGGGATTCTAAAGGCAAGAATACTGAAGTGGGTTGCCATTTCCTCCTCCAGGAGATCCTCCTGACCCAGGGATCAAACCTGCATCTTTGGTGTCCCCTGCGGTGGCAGGCAGTTTTTCTACCACTGAGCCACCTGGAACCCTGCAAATAACCTCTAAAACACATATTTAAACTTTTGATAAAGGATTGATTTTAACTACTTTAATGCTTCAGTAAGACTTCATGTTTAAACTGACAAAGTGTTTTAACTACTTTAACACTTAGGTAATACTTCATGTAACTTGATATAAATCTAGAAAAGGTAACAAATGATAAATTAAGCCCTATAGTCTGCAATCTTAAGCAATTCACCTAATTTCCTCAGTATGATTAAGTGTAAATTGCCTTGGAGTTATATTATAAGGAAAAGCTGGTAGTTCATCTAAGCAAGGTCTTTAATCAAAGAAGCATGCATGCATGCATAAATTATATAATCCACAAAATATTCCCCCATGAAAGTTGCTTCACCATCTTTTATCTATTATCAATACTAGAGCAGCGTTGCTTTTAAACCAATCAGTATTTCCCCAACAGCTTTCTATCTGTATGAAAGTTTATTATTGAAGCACTAAAGTAAAAGCCATGAAGGCAAATCACTGAACTAAGGTGATACTATATGCTACAACCTTATCTGTTTACAAGGATACTTGCTATATAATACATAACAGCACTCTCTAACTATGCTGGTGTGATGTTAACATAATTTCCACTCATGTTTTTATAATATTGGAAGCAGGGAATAGGAAGAGAAGAAATGGGAAGCAGGAAGAGAAGAAAGCATAAACAGTATGATAGAGAGATAGGTTCTAAATACATGTGTGCATATACACACAGATTACACAGGAGAGTAAGTAGGTAGGTAGACAGATACTCGACGAGTTTATAAATGTTATTCTAGAATTATGCCTGGAGGCATTTTCCTCATGTTTTACTCTATGTATTGAGCAACCAAAGGTCATAGATGGTATACCAGGTTTAAGGGTTTATATTAAAACTAGCAGTGGTCTTTATCTTTCCAGAGTTTGTGCTTAAAATAATGTAGATAAAATAAAAAGAATGACTTTTAAAATAACTATAAAAGTATATTGATATTCATCAATAAAAAGGAATAAACTATTAATACATGCTATAACATGGAGCCTCAAAATCATTATGCTAAGTGAAAGAAGCCAGAGGCAAAGTGAGGCTGTCTATATGAAGTGTACATAAAAGCATAAAAATATTAGTTTGGTACAAAAGTAATCATGCTTTTGCATTATTGAATTTTGCTGTTTGATATTGGAATACATTCTTAAATAAATATGGTTATATTATACATCATTTTAACACACATTTCTCCCTTTATGTTTTTTTGCTGACTTACTATTGTTGATGTTCAGTTGCTAAGTCATGTCCAACTCTTTCCAACCCCATGGACGACAGCATGCCAGGCTTCCTTATCCCTCACCATCTCCCGGAGTTTGCTCAAATTCATGTCTATTGAGTCAGTGATGCTATCTAACCCTCTCATCCTCAGTCGCCCCCTTCTCTTTCTGCCTTCCATCATTCCCAGCATCAGGGTCTTTTCCAATGAGTCAGCTCTTCTCATCAGGTAGTCAAAGTATTGGAGCTTCAAGCTTCAGCATCAGTCCTTCCAATGAGTATTCAGGGTTGCTTTCATGTAGGACTCACTGGTTTGACTTATTACTTGCTGTTTATTGTATATTTATTTTAGACTATGGAAATGATGTTAGACAAAAAGCAAATTTGAGTACTTTTCTTATTCAAGTTCAAATGGGTTGTAAAGCAGTGGAGACAACTTGCAACAACACACGTGGCCTAGGAACTGTAACGAACATACAGTGCAGTGGTGGTTCAAGAAGTTTTGCAAAGGAGACAAGAGCCTTGAAGATGAGGAACACAGTGGCATAAAAAACTCATGTAGAGGCTGTAGTAAATACACTGCCTAATGATTAAAAATTGGGCAACATCTGAATAGTCCTCTTTTTGAGGAGACTTATTGCAGGTCATACACTGGGAGAAGAGAATTCACCCCAGGCTCTCTGTTAGCTGTTCTTCCACAGATCCTTCTATGGAGGTACAGATAATATACATGACTTACACACATCACAATATTTAATAGATGATTTTGAAACAAGGCAGTTACCAATAAAAAGTGAGATCATTGCACATTACATACAAAATAAAATTCCAGGCAATACATCTAATTTTAAAAAATATAAAATGATTTTAAAGAAAAATATCTTTTTGCAGATCTTCTATGGGTAAGAGTCTTCAAACAAACAAATTATGACTCCACAAGCACTATAAACATTTATATTTCAAAAACTATTGGCACAAAACTAAAGTGCTGGGGAAAGCATCATAACATATATGATGAAAAAGAGTAAGAAGCTGCCAGAAATCACTGAGAGAGGACAACCAAACTGAAAAACACAGAAGAGATTATATTTTTATTTTCTTAATTGATGTATGTGAAGTTGGGAGGGAAAGTAATATACTGAAGTAGAAGAAAATCTTAAAAATGCAGGTAGAAATCAAAGTTTTTTGTAACTTATAAGTAATTTTTATGAGTCCAATATTAATAGAATCCATTAGACCTGTGGAATAATATAATGAAGTATTCCATTGACAGCCACTTAAAATATGAGTGTGTGTTAGTCACTTAGTTGTGTCTGACTCTTTGTGACCCCATGGACTGTAGCCCACCGGATTCCTCTGTCCATGGGATTCTCCAGGCAAGAATATGGAGTGGGTTGCCATCTCCTTCTCCAGGGGATCTTCCTGACCCAAGGATCAAACCCAGGTCTGTTGTACTGCAGGCAGATTCTTTACCATCTGAGCTATAGGGAAGTCCACTTAAAATATATTTGTAATAATTCTGAGTAACCTTGCAAAGACCAATTGCCAATGATTGATACATGACAGCTCTAGCATATAAAGATGCTGACTGTATATATAACCAATACAATCTGAACAAGCTGGTTTTACCACATATGGAAACCATAAATTAAATACAAAATTTTAAAAAAATTTTATTCAGGAATTTAAACAAGGAGTGTATCACACAGTGTATCATAGGTCCTTAATAATGATCCCTAAAAAACCCTGCTACAAGAGCATAAAAGTATGCATCGATATACTGCTGACATTCTATTGCTTCAAATTATATTTAAGTTGACTGCTTCAGCACTAGTACACATTTTTATTATAAAGCTGACAACTTTTGTTGCTATTTTCAAAGTATGGAATGTTACCTCTTCTTCCTCATCTATCAAAATCCAATATCCTTTAAAGTTCAGCTCAAATGCTACATCTCCTAGAAACTTTTCTCCATTAGCATTAATCTCTCCCTTCCCACTCTAAAAGCAACTTGTTTATTCCTTTAGTCACAGCATAATACAACTCTGCCTTGTATTAATTAGCTGATTACCTTTGGGTCTCTCTCACTCATAAACTCTCTGAGAGTTATTTTATCTATGAACAACAATCTATTAGTCTCTGTCTTTAGACAACAGCTAACTATAATATAATGCTACACAAGGCTAGCAAAAACATTTTCCAATTGAATGAATAAAAGAATGTACCATAAGTTTCATGAAAGAATGAGAAAATACTCATATTATTATTCACTGAAATAATTAAAACTATAAACTCAAGAAACATAGTAAGTAGGCTAATAATTTTTTAGACGAAAACATTCTGAGAGACATATTCTTAGGATATGGATAAGGAAGAGGGGATGCCACAAACCTCCTCAAAGAAGTCATCTTGAATATAAGAAAGCAAGCCATACAAAGGTTCAGTGACAGAATAAGAAAGAGCTTTCTTCACCTTCACTCTCCAAGTGGAAACCTAAGTATTTCCTACCGGCATGGACAGAATAGCCTGAAAATAGTGAAGAGAGGCTTAGCTTTCCTTTCCAAGTCCTTAAAGGAATAAGTGATGACTAGCCGCTCTCTGGCTGCCCTCCCCTCATGAAAGTAAGACAGCCAAGCCCTTGAGAAGAGTCTCAAGTCACTCAACTAGACATAATGCTTTAGCTCAAGAGAAATGGAAAACTCCATGCCTGCCCACAACCTTCATCTCATATAAAAGGTAAATCCATCATTCAGCTTTAAAATACATATTCAAAAAGTTTAGTATGCTTCACAATGATGATTCTGTTAATTTTCAACAATAAAATGGACAACTAGAATTTTACAAATTGGGGAAAGACTAAAACCAAAGTGAAATCATGAACAATTATAATTATTGTAATGATTATCTGTCTAAAGTAAAAATTTTAATTTCTTGAGGGTGGAAAACAATTACATACATCTTTGAATGTTTCACGTCTAATATAACACCTGGAACATAGAAAGTTGTCAATGTTTGTTGCATAAATGCAAACGAGTGAACTGAAAAAAAACTATATTTTGTTTTAAATGCCATACATTAAACCAATACATATGCTGTAGCTTTGATATTAACTAATTATTCAGATAAGTGACTCTAAACATATCACAGATCAGGAGTTTCCAATCTGAAGCTCAAAGGAAGCAGGGAATGAACCTTTGATATTGTATGTTTAAGTCTTTACACATGCATATGTTTTTTTCTAGAAAATATGCCCAATGTTATCTGTACAAGATGAAACACTGCACACCTAGCTCTCTATATCCAGCTCTGCAAAGCAAAAGTAACTGTAAGGCTTTCACAGGAGGTAACTGATATAAATCTCAAAATCCCAAGAAGGTGACAATAACCTTGTCTTCCTACATGAAAGAGGCCATATTATGTACCCCAATGAGTGATAAATCAATTTGGATGATACAATGATCTTTAATACATGTTGTTCTCATTATCCCTGAGAAATTCTCGGTTTTCATGACATCATCACAAATTAGTAAGAGACTGAGTAACTATAGTCCTTTTAAAACAGGACTGAAGAAAGAAGGGAAAAAAAAAAAAAGACTTCCGGAAGAATAAAAGCTGCAACTGCCCTGAAACTCGATACAAAGCTTAGGAAATAAAGCATGAGCAATGCTTTAAAACAAGATGGCAATGTGCTACAGGTCATGTGTATTCATTATCATAGAGGAGGAAAGTCTTCAAGAAAAATTTCAGCCAAGTAGTAAGGATGCAAAATCGCACCAAACTGTCTCTACTGCACTGAATTGAACATTTATAAAATGAATTTTAATGAAAAATTCTAGCTGATGATATGTAAGAGAATAAATTTTTTCCACCTATCTAAGTTTGAGTTGCATAAAGATAACTTTCCTCCACATAACTATTTTATACATTAAGATGTAATATTTAGGTTGTGACCATGTATTTGTGAAATAACGTTGCTTTATATCATACAAAAGAGGCACAGCTGTGTGTTATTCCTATACATTTATTCTAGTCTTTCTCAGTGGTAATACTAATGAAGTTGATCCTTTCCTGAACACAAAAATCAGAGCTTTCTGTCTGACTCTCCTGCAGCATGTTGAAGGATAAACTCTATCAAACAGAAATAAAAATTAAGTGTAACTAAAATGAAAAGACAGTTTGCAAATGCTACTATCTTGCTATTAGTAAAGATATCTCCCCATATCTTCAGACATATTTTAGAGCTTCAATGAATATATTCAGAAAAAATTGATGACATTCATTTTAACTTAGTATCTCAGAAGAAACAGAAATATAGGGACTTGGATATCTGAGAGACACAAGATGCATAGACTATATAATAAACATATTATTATATAGTTTCCCAGTGCTTTCATTATATACACATGAATTAATAACATTGTCAGAAGAAAACGATTATGCTATACAAAATTAATGTTGAGTCATCACAGCTGTTTTAAAAACAGCTATATTTTTATTTCCTAATTTCATTTCATGTTATTTTTTAACATATTTGCTGATTAATTTACTATATAAACTTTTAATGATAAGCATTTGCAACACACCAAGTGCAAAAAAGCTTTAAAATTATATCTTCTACCAAGTTAGAGAACATTACTACCAGCGCTTATTCCTAAATTGGTCAGGTCAATGAAAGCCAGTGGGATAACACTCACCACCGGAAGATCACAGTAACAGAATTCTCAGGATGAGCAATGAAAAATTCAGTGAGAAGATCCTACTAAAGTGAAAGTATGCATGTGTATTTTGAATGGTAAGATGGGGTATGGAATGTAGACTTTGCAAAAAGGTAAAGTTGAATAAAAATATTTGAGAAATTCAAACAAAAATTTCTCTGCTTCAACGTTAGTGTTTAATTTTTTTCCCCTCCTGCTAAAATAACAGAAGTCAGGGTTTTCAATAAAACATCCCTCTGGGCTCTTCAAACTTAGCTACCTTCTATTTCAAACTTCTTATCTCTAGATTTAATAGGCTTCACATAGTCATTTTCACATAAACTAAGTTGTGACTACACATTAGCAAAATATAAGGACCACATGAAAATAAAATTTTCCTCCATCCAACAAAGCAAGGAGTAAACTTAGAGGTCATTTCACAATAAAATTTACACATGTAATTTAATGAGGGCTTCCCAGGTGGCTCAGTAAAGAATCTGTCTACAATGCTGGAGACACGGGTTCGATCCTTGGAAGGTCCCCTAGAGAAGGAAATGGAAACCCACTCCAGTATTCGCACCTAGGAAATTCCATAAATAGAAGAGCCTGGCAGGCTACAGTCCATGGAATCACAAAAGCATCAGATAAGACTTAGTGACTGAACAACAATTTAATAAATTAAATCTTTAAAGAATATTAACTCACTGAGAACATCTTAGTGTTCTCAGCATGAGCCACAGCAGTTGGCAGACACACAGTAGATAAAGAAAATGTTTCATTAACACCACCCGTTTCATATTTTTACATCTTAAAACATGGCTACATCTTACAACTGACAGTAAAGTATAGCTTTTCTTAATAATACATAAAACAATGACACGTTTTACAAATTGTTGTCATTTAAAATTAGACTCAACAGAGTTCAGTTCAGTTCAGTCGCAACAGAGTAATAAATGTGAAATTTAATGCTGAACTGAATTAAACCAAGATGAAGTGCATTGTCTGTTAACTACATTAACTCTCAGAAAACTGAAATTCATACTTTTTGAACACATTATTTTACGTTAGTCTGTTTAAAAGTTTGCACTTTTACATAAATAGGTTCAGTTCAGTTCAGTCGCTCAGTCGTCTCCAACTATTTGCGGCCCCATGAACGCAGCACTCCAGGCCTCCATCACCAACTCCCTGAGTCCATCCAAACCCATGTCCATCGAGTCGGTGATGCCATCCAACCATCTCATCCTCTGTCATTCCCTTCTCCTGCCCTCAATCTTTCCCAGCATCAGGGTCTTTTCAAATGAGTCAGCTCTTGACATGAGATGGCCAAAGTATTGGAGTTTCAGCTTCAGCATCAGTCCTTCCAATGAACACCCAGGACTGATCTCCTTTAGGATGATGCAGTCCAAGGGACTCTCAAGAGTCTTCTCCAACACCACAGTTCAAAAGCATCAATTCTTCGGTGCTCAGCTTTCTTTATAGTCCAACTCTCACATCCATACCTAACTGCTGGAAAAACCATAGCCTTGACTAGACGGACCTTTGTCGGCAAAATAATGTCTCTGCTTTTTAATATGCTGTCTAGGTTGGTCAAAACTTTCCTTCCAAGGAGTAAGCGTCTTTTAATTTCATAGCTGCAATCACCATCTGCAGTGATTTTGGAGCCCAGAAAAATAAAGTCAGCCACTGTTTCCCCATCTCTTTTCCATGAAGTGATCAGATGCCATGATCTTAGTTTTCTGAATGTTGAGCTTTAAGCCAACTTTTTCACACTCCTCTTTCACTTTCATCAAGAGGCTCTTTAGTTCTTTTTCACTTTCTGCCATAAGGGTGGTGTCATCTGCATATCTGAGGTTATTGATATTTCTTCCAGCAATCTTGATTCCAGCTTACTTCTTCCAGCCCAGCGTTTCTCATGATGTACTCTGCATATAAGTTAAATAAGCAGGGTGACAATATACAGCCTTGACTTACTCCTTTCCCTATTTGGAATCAGTCTGTTGTTCCATGTCCAGTTCTAACTGTTGCTTCCTGACCTGCGTACAGGTTTCTCAAGAGGCAAGTCAGGTGGTCTGCTATTCCCATCTCTTTCAGAATTTTCCAGAGTTTATTGTGATCCACACAAAGGCTTTGGCATAGTCAATAAAGCAGAAATAGCTGTTTTTCTGGAACTCTCTTGCTTTCTCGATGATCCAGCAGATGTTGGCAATTTGATCTCTAGTTCCTCTGCCCTTTCTAAAACCAGCTTGAACATTTGGAAGTTCATGGTTCATGTATCGCTGAATCCTGGCTTGGAAAATTTTGAGCATTACTTTACTAGCGTGTGAGATGAGTGCAATTGTGCGGTAGTTTGAGCATTCTTTGGCATTGCCTTTCTTTGGGGCTGGAATGAAAACTGACCTTTCCCAGTCCTGTGGCCACTGCTGAGAATAGATTATATCTTCTAAATTAGCTTTAAAGCAACCCAAGTTTTTTGAATAGGGTGTTTAACCCTTTTACATTTAAAGAACTTACTCTTGCCATTTTGCTAATTCTTTTCTGACTTGTAGCTCTTTTGCTCTGTTTCCTCTTATGATCTTCCTTTGTATTTCATTGATTTTTTTTTTTTTTTGTCATTACATAAAGTCTGATTTCTTTCCCATTTTCTTTTGAGTATCATCCACAGGTATTTTCTTTTTGGTTAACAGAAAATTTACATAAGACATTTTACAGTTAAAACTGTCTCAAGCTGATAAAAAATAAACTATCACACACAAAAATGCTACACTTTTACTCTCCCCAACACATACTCCCTGTCACTGATGTTACAACATTACAATGGTATCCTTTTATATTGTGTACCCACTAACATGTATTTACAGGTAGTTCTTTTTTATACATTTGTTATTTAACTTCCGTACCAGAATTAAAATGATTTACAAATCATCATTACAGTATCACAGTATTCTGTAATTGGCTATATATTTACCTTTTCTTATTCTATACTTTCGTATATACTTACATATGCTGTCACGGTACTGTTTAGCATCTTTTAATTTCTTTATTCTTTAGAACCTAAAGACGACACTTATTTTATAACTAAAACTGGCCAAAAAAATCTGCATCAGTATTGTTTGACAATGACAAATCAGAATTGAGCTTGTAAGACTTAAGAGTACCAAAGGAGCTGTGTTGAAACCAATAAAGCAGATCCAGTTCATTAAAATCTTCACCCATTTGAATACCTACCAGTTCCTCTGCTTAGGTACGGAGGTTTAAAGAACTTCACGACACCATAGACGTTCACAATCATGCCACCTTTAAGCTGATTCAGGGGTGTATATACATAATGTGTGGCTGGAGCCTAAAGAAAGACAGTGAATATATCAATATTATTAAGTATTTATTTTTAGATTTTAGAATCATGTTATGATCAATCTGTAAGTTAGTAAACTGATCTGCATCTATTTCTTCGTGTCTAAAAAAGAGATGTCTAAAAAAAAGGGAAATGTACAGCTTATAAAGGTTACTGTATATACTTTTTCTTATAAATAGCTTTGATTATTAATTTTGCAATCTGTATACAACTTAAAAAAAATCAGTTTAAGAGATTTTAGTTTTAGCTTTTAACTTTAACTAGAATCACTTCAAAACTTATGGCATATATTTGTTTTTCTTATACTGCTATGAAGATTTTACTAAGGCCTATATAAAGGCAGATTTGATTATAAATGATATAAAGACTTTAAAAATGGTAATAAAAGAAGAAAACATATGAAATAACTGTACATAAGTTTGGAAATAAAAGTTTTACAGGTATTAGGTAAACCATTTCTTAAAATCAGCAATAAAAGGATAACCCAGGAGACCTCCCTGGGATGGAAGGAAGCTTTACCAATAGCTCTCCTCCACACCCGTACTGCCCCTAAGGAACAGGTTGCTCTTAGTCCTTATGAGATGCTATATGGGGGACCTTTTGTTTATGTCAATGACCTCTTCCTAGATTCACAGGCTCAGACCCTCCAGTCTTATACCATGGCCATTGTGCACTTCCAACAATATATACACTTGTGGGGTGTCAACTAAGGCCTAAAAGATTCTAAACAGCCACCATTATATGCTCCAGAGACTCAAGTCCTAATTAAAGTCTGAAAAGATGGGTCCCAAAGGCTCAACTCCAGCCCACATGGAAGGGCCCCTACCCTGTAATACTTTCTACCCCCGCAGCAGTCAAGGTACCCAGACATGACTCCTGGATTCACTACTCATGAGTCAAGCCGTGAAGAAAAACAGAAGAGGACACTCAATATTACCTGTGAGCCCCTGGAAGATCTCAGATACCTATTCAAGACTACAAATGAGTGCCATTCCAATGAATACCCCCAAAATTAAGTTTCTGGGGATAAGATTTCTCAGGACAGTTCTAAAGAGCAAACACAGCTTGGCAGGGGCTGTGTTCCAAAATAGACATGAGATAGATCTCCTGATCCCTGAACAAGTTGGGACTTGAGCCACCTTGAATGAGACGTGTTGTTTCTGGATAAATACCTCCAGGTAAGTTAAATAAAGTCTTACAGTCCTCAAAAAAAAAAAAAAAAAAAGCAAAAATTCAGGTCCTACAGATCTCAAAGAATGAGCATGAGAGTTCTCAGGGTGGCTACAGTCTCTCTTTGGGGGATCCTTCTCCTGGTGATGGGGAATTTGGAGTTGGCTAATAACTATGGTGTTGGAGAAGACTCTTGAGAGTCCTTTGGACTGCAAGGACATCCAACCAGTCCATCCTAAAGGAGATCAGTCCTGGGTGTTCATTGGAAGGACTGATGCTGAAGCTGAAACTCCAATACTTTGGCCACCTGATGCGAAGAGCTGACTCATTGGAAAAGACCCTGATGCTGGGAGGGATTGGGGGCAGGAGGAAAAGGGGACAACAGAGGATGAGATGGCTGGATGGCATCACCGACTTGATGGACATGGGTTTGGATGGACTCCGGGAGTTGGTGATTGACAAGGAGGCCTGGCGTGCTGCAATTCATGGGGTCGCAGAGAGTCGGACACGACTGAGTGACTGAACTGAACTGAATAGCCCTACTAATCTTTGTTATCACCATATTGGTGCTGCCTATGATTGCTCCATGTAGTATCAATTGTCTAACCCGTTTTGTCTCTGCCCAGGTCAACAAGCTACAACATGCAGTGCCAGTTCAACAAGGATATATAAAAAAAACTACAGCCAACTATGGAAAATATCACTCACCCTTAGATGGACACTGCTGTAAGGACTCTGAGGCTTGAGACTAGCAAGAGGGGGAGGCCCAATGCCTCTCCCCATCCCAGTTCAGCAGGAAGTAGCCAGAGACCTCGACACTCCTATTCCCAAAGAATTGGGCCTCCCATCTCGAGTCTCTTGAGGGAGGAATGTTAGGTGGTTAGAATAGGAAAAAGGAGTCCAGAATGGTGGTGGCTAACAGACAAAGAAAGGAAAAAGCCTACAAAAATAGAACAGAGGAAGATCCGAGGAGTGGAGTGAGAACCTCAGGTGAAATAAAAAGCCCTCCTGGCTAGCCCAATTTACATAGGGCAGGCTCAGGGGGAGGAGAAAAGAAAAACATATAAAAAGAGGAGCCAAAATTGAGACTCTCTCTTCTCTGCGCTTCTTTTGGGTTGGCCCTCCCTCATGCCTCGAGGATGTATTATCCTTTGTTTGCCAAATAAAACAGAGCTGTAACCAAGCAGTAACACCGAGCTGTAATAACACTGGTCCGTCCATCACTTCAAATTTTTGCTGTGGCAAGACAGAACCAAGGAAATTACAAACACTATTAGTCAAACAATCCTGAAAAGGACTCAGTCACCTGGCTCTGTCACCCACCAATGTCACTCCCAACTGAAATAAGGTTACCTATCACACTAACAGTTAAAATTTTAAAAATCAAATCAAAATGAATTGATTTTTTTCAAGGAGGCTCAGGTCAAACACAAGAAGGACAGAGCTTGCTTAGAAATCTCATCAAACCATGATATTAAAAAAAAAAGAAAGAAAAATAATAGTCAGCATATAGGACAGGAAGACCTGAGAAGAGCTCAGCTCCCAAACTAACTGGATCCAATAAACTATCTTAACAAATATCTCCCTAATGTAGAGATGAAGCGAAGGCCAGCACAGCTCCAAGACCCTAACCATTATGGTCTTCCAAATAATGTACTTGTTAATTCACAACTAGCAATAAACTTCTTGACAGTAATTTGGTTTTCAATGTAAGTAAAACATATGTATATGTGTGTATAGCAGGTAAGTTATATGCTAATATTTCAGTTATAAACTAATGCCTGAGCTTCCTGAAGAAACATTTTTGCTAAGTACAGAGGCTTTCATTTACTTCTGCCTTATTTACAGGTGCATGGATGAATCAAATATTTGAACTTGATCTATTTATAACAATTTTGAAAAATACTAATATCAGAGTTAACTGATATTTTTTTCAAAGTATATCAATCCTCTTATTGGTTATAGTTTCCCTAAATAACAAATTTAAATTATACTGTTATGGTAGTATTCAGAATTTAAAGCCTATACCCTGAAGTTACCGTCAACTAGAAACAAAGTTGATGAACTCTGTCCAATAGAAAGTAAAGGTTTAAGAACATAGGTAGAACATAAACTTTATATTAAACTTTATCAACATATTATCTTCTTTCTAGTTTCACTCAGCTACAAGTAGTTTACTTGAAAAAATGGGGACTTTTTCATTGCTATGAGATAACAATGTTTTTAAAAATATTGAAAAAATGATTTAAAAAAAAAAAGCAAAATGTATCACAAGTATAAAAAACTTCTTTACTGAAAATTACATAATTTATTAAATCACAGTTTAGTGCACAATAATCAGTTTTAAACATAAGCTGATGAAAAGCAAAATAAATGACTGCTTAAGATTTAGAAGTAGCAAAAATCCTAGTGTCTTCACACAATAAAACTTTTTTTTCCACTTTAATTTTCTTGTGCACATAACTTTCACAAAATATAAGCAAATATTCCATGTAACAGACAAACCAGATATTAATTATTATGCAAATATATAACTCAAATGTAATATCATCATGTATTGAAAAAGCAGAGATTATGTTTTCCCACTGTACTGATACAATTTCAAAGTTTATAGCTAGCTATAAAGTTGCCTGAATACATATTTGTATGTAAATATAGGTATGTGTGTGTGGGAGGGTGTACATTTCTAAATTAAAATGAACATCATCTTACCAAAGACATTGATTCTGTAGAACAATCTCTTACGGATTTAACATAAACCTGAAAAAAAGAGAGGATTTATTTGTATACAATCATGTCCAATGTGATTACAGACATTTAACTGTATTAAACCTACAATCTTAATTTTATAATATTAAAGTTCACTAGAACGGCATAACAGCTTACAAATGAACAGTGACAGTGACAAAATTGTCTAAGCTAAGCTTCAGTTTAATTCATTAATTTTAATATCACAGGACCACACTGGTTCATATAATGCCCTGTTCAGACAAACAGAACACAACAAAACAGGTAGATGTTGGTCTGCAGGCATGTGGCTTGACCCAATTTTGCTTCTCTACCTGACAGCCTTGACCAAACAGGTAGTTTCCAACTGTGTGTGTGTGTATGTGTATCTGTGTGTGTGTGTATGTGTATCTGTGTGTGTTGATAGGGGTGGGGATGAAGAGAGAGGAAGAGGATGCACACTTTCGTGTATGTGTATGGTGGGGTAAAGAGAGAGGGAGAGCATGATCATAAGCAATGAAACAGGAGGAAACATCAACCAGGAGAAATATCAACAATCTCAGATATGCAGATGATATCACTCTAGTGGCAGAAAGCAAAGAGAAACTAAAGAGCCGCTAGGTAAGGATGAAAGAGGAGAGCGAAAAAGTTAGCTTGAAACTCAAAATTCAAAAAACTAAGATCATGGCATCTGGTTTCATCACTTTATGGCAAATATTAGGTTGATGCAAAAGTAATTGCAGTTTTGCATTGCTGAATTTTGCTGTTTGATATTGGAATACATTATTAAATAAATGTGGTTATATCATACATCATTTTACTGTGCATTTTTAACTGTGGTTTTCCTAATGACTTATTATTTGGTGTTTATTTTATATTTATTTTAGAATATAGAAATAATGTTAGACAAAAAGCAATCAAGCAACTTGTTTATTTGAGTTCAAAATGGGTCACAAAGCAGAGAAGACAACTTTCAACATCAACACCACATTTGGCCTAGGAACTGCTAACTGCTAACATACAGTGCAATATGTTAGCAGTGGTTCAAGAAGTTTTGCAAAGGAGATGAGAGCCTTGATGAGGAGGAGCTGAGAGGCTAGTGTTCAGAAGTTGACAACCGAGAGCAAACATCGAAGCTGATCCTCTTACAATTATACAAGAAGTTGTCGAAGAACTCAATGTTGTTCATGCTACAGTCATTTGGCATTTGAAGCAAATCAGAAAGGTGAAAAAGATTGATAAGGGGTGTCTCATGAGCTGAATGAAAATCAAAAAGATAATTGTTTTGAAGTGTCATTTTCTCTTATTCAACACAATAACAATGAACCATGTTTTAATTGGATTGTGACGTGTAATGAAAAGTGGATTTTATATGAGAACCGGTGATGACCAGCTCAGTGATTGGACCAAGAAACTCCAAAGCACTTACCAAAGCCAAACTTGCACCAAAAAAAGGTTGTGGTCACTGGTGGTCTGCTGCTGGTCTGATCCACTACAGCTTTCTGAATCCCAGCAAAACCATTACAACTGAGAAGTATGCTCAGCCAATCCATGAGATGCATGAAAAACTGCAAAGCCAGAAGCCAGCACTGTTCAACAGAAAGGGTCCAGTTCTTCTCCATAATACCTGACTGCACCAGCACTTCAAAAGTTGAACAAACTGGGCTATGAAGCTTTGCCTCATCTGCCATATCCAACTGACTACCACTTCTTCAAGCATCTCGACAACTTTTTGCAGGAAAACGCTTCCACAATGAGCAGGAGGCAGAAAATGCTTTCCAAGAGTTCAATGAATCCTGAAGCACAGATTTTTATGCTACAGGAATAGAGAGACTTATTTCTTATTGGCAAAAATAGGTTGATTGTAATGATTCCTATTTTGATTAATAAAGATGTGTTTGAGTCTAGTTATAATGATTTAAAATTCACAGTCCAAAACTGCAATTACTTTTGAACCAATCTAAAAGAAGGGGAAAAAGTGGAAACAGTGACAGATCTTATTTTCTTGGGCTCCAAAATCACTGCAGATGGTGACTGTAGCCACGAAATTAAAAGATGTTTGCTCCTTGGAAGGAAAGCTATGACAAACCTAGATAGTGTATTAAAAAGCAGAGACATCACTTTGCCAACAGAGGTCTGTTTAGTCAAAGCTATGGTTTTACCAGCAGTCATAAATGGATGTGAGAATTGGACCATAAAGAAAGTGGATCACCAAAGAATTGATGGTTTTGAACTGTGGTGCTGGAGAAGACTGTCCAGAGTCCCTTGGACAGCAAGGACATCAAACCAGGTAATCCTAAAGGAAATCAACCCTGAATATTCATTAGAAGAACTGATACTGAAGCTATGATCACCTGATATGAAGAGCCAGCTCATTGGAAAAGATCTTGATTCCAGGAAAGACTGAAGGCAAAAGAAGGGGGCAAACAGAATGAGATGGTTAGATAGCATCAATGACTCAGTGGACACGAATCTGAGCAAACTCCGGGAGATACTAGAGAAAGGAGACTGGAGTGCTGCAGCCCACAGAGTCGCCAAGGGTTGGCCAGGACTTAGCAACTCAACAACAACAGGAGGAAACCAGTTTTATCTGAAAAGGGGAATCTGATTAATTTAAGGTAAATTTAAGCAGACCATCAAAAGAGGATGACAGTACAATTGCAAAGAATAGGATCAGGTTTAAAGTGCCTGTGAAGTTTTATGAAATTCATTAACAAATTACTTATCTTTAAGGGATATTATGTTTAGAATGACTTCATTCTAAACATAAAGCTAAGAAAAGGATTTCTATTTTCTAAACTTAAAATATTTAATTACAATAATTCAGTCAGACAAAATAGTTTATCTGCAGATATACAGAAATACTACTTCTATTCCATCACTTTAGCTCATTAAAATCATAAAATGATTAGACTAAAAAAGTTGCACACTTACATAAACAGTTGATTTGAAGTTCTCAGATGCTTTCAAAAATAAGCAATGTTTACCATCTCTGCTTGGAGATGAAGATGCTGACAAAACAACAAATCCAGCCACTGCAATGGTGTCCTATATAGAATAAAATAATTTAAAACCATCAATATACCATAATTCTGAAAGCCACATAGATTTTGGTTTTTATTACTATGTAAAAAAGGAAATGATTTCTGTAAAATGGAAAACAGGCTTCCCTAAACTTACTTAATGTTTTCTGACTCTAAGATTTAGAATACCATCTCCTACAAAAATGGGTATCAGTAATGTAGGCATAGACAAGTACAATGCCTCTCTTAATGGACCAGGAAAGCACTAATTAAATCACATAGAGATTTTTAGTGAAGTGAATCTGTTATACATATACATATATCCCCTCTTTTTGGACTGTTTTGCCACCTATCACGTTACAGAGTGCTGAGTGCTATAGAGAGTGCTGTGCTATCCAGCAGGCCCTATAGTTATCTATTTTACATACAGTAATGTGGATATGTCCATCCCAACCTCCCAATTTATCCCTCCCCAATTTATATGTTTATATTATAAACGTGTGTGTCATGTGTTCAGTCATCTCAGACTCTTTACGACCCATGGACTGTAACACACCAATCTCTTCTGTCCATGGGATTCTCCAGGCAAGAATACTGGAGTGGGTTGCCATTCCCTCTTTCAGGAGATCCTCCCAGGATCAAACCCACGTCTCCTGAATTGCAGACAGATTCTTTACTGCTGAGCCACCTGGGAAGCCCTATATACATGAATTTATGTTTAATTTATACATATAAATTGCCCTGAAGGGGCTCAGTGATCTCATCCCAACGGAATTTGCCTGTTTTATCTCCATATACTTCCATTCAATACTACATAAATCATATTCTTTTAAATATCTAGTGCTTTTCCACATACATTTTTGGAATATTCTTAGCCCCCACTAATAATAAATAACATTTTTCTCTTCTGCACATATCTGATCCTACCTATGTTTGAAAATCTAGGCTGTAAATGTTTCTTCCCTGTGAGGTTTACCTTAGATTGTACCCCAAAGAAGGGAGAAGGAAAAACTTCTAAACTCTCCTATACATCATTTTAATATTTTTTATATTCTGTGTTATTTATAAACTTTCTTAATATTTTTACTGCCCTTAAAACTCTGTCAGATCCTTGAGATGAAGACTGTCTTATCCATATGGCTATCTTATACAAGTGACTGGTGGAGGCTGCTGTTCATAATCAATGGTCAATAAATATGTTCTGAATAAATTAATCAGCACTGGTAAAAACTGAAATACTGAACTTCACAAAGAGAAAAATAAGTGGCCTAGGATTCATATTTAATGAATTTATTAATCATAATGGCTCTCAAATTAATTCAAATACACAGAGGATAAGAAAGATAAATATACAATAGGTTGTTTTAGTTTGCATGAACATTCATTAGACTAAGTTGAAAATGAGATTTAATATAAATTGTTCTAAGTTTCTGAGAAGAGCATACTGAAGCCAATCAAACAAGAATGGGAAATACATGGTTCAGTAGTGAGACTACAGTATTCTGATATATCAGAGTGGGCCCCTATCTCAGTCTACTGAAAACAGAAATAGGAAATCAGCCTGAGAAGCATAACCCTGCTACTAAAAATGATAAGGTTTTAATCACTATCTTTGCATCAATGTTATAAAAGTGAAAACACATGAAATGAAATCTTTGAACCAACTTAGAATACTCAGGTATCACAAAGGGGTCATTTCCCTTTTGTTACAGTGCTTTAGAAAGACTGAGTCAAAAAGAAAAAAAGAGAAAGACTGAGTCCTCATCATTAAACCATTTTTAGTTTAGCCAAAAGGAATATTTCTACCACAAATGAGTCTCCGAGATAATGAAATCAGGACACATCTTTTTAACATAAGTGTTCTTTAAAAATGAACAATTAAAAAAAAAAAAAATCAGGCAACTTACTTGCATATAAACAAACATTGTTTGTACATGCTAATATTTCCTAATGATGAACACAATCAGTGGTGAGATAGGAAGTAAATCAATAGATATCAAAAAATGTAAATCACAAAACTAGTGTACTAATTTGCTAATTTTAATGGATAATACATTAAAAATTCTCATGACTGAGCAGGAAAAAGGCAGAGAAAATATGAAGCAACTGATAATCCAAAAAGAAAAATTTATCTGACTTTACCAAGCATTAAAGTAATTTTTACTATACAGAACTTGCAAATATTGTTAGGTTATTACACCTTAAAACACTGCTCAAGAGTGAAAGGGTACAGGGAAAAGTCAGGCACCTGATGTCACTGATAGTAGAGTGACCGACAGAAAAGATTTCTCTAACATATGAAATGTATTTCATGGGTATTACTAGCATCTATTGGATCATGTAACACCAAGGACATAACTGGAAGTAATATATGCAATATTAGCATGAAAACCAAAATCTTTAAGTGGTCTCAAAACATTTTATGATCTGATACCCCCACCCCAGACCAACAGCCATATTTTGTGGGACTCACTATGGAATTCTGCCTTCCCATAATTCCTTAGCATTCCAGGATCCTCAGGCAGGGATGATCTACTCTCCTAGTACCCCTGTGCTCATTCTTCCTGCTATTTTTCTTATTCTGCTACTCAATCTTCTCAGTACACATCACATCTGGATAAAATAATTAATTACATAATAGTTGTTTAATTTCACTTTTCTCCACTGAAAACTACTGCATGATGGCAAGGTTCATAACTGTCTTCATCAGTTAAGATTTTTCAGACATCAAGCATAGAAGACAAAAAACAGTCAACAAAGCTTTAGACAACTCAATGAAGACTGAAACATATGAATATACACATGAAACATACACACATATTATATAAAATGTACCTTCATTAAATCTTAACATAAACTATACAACTACCACAAAAATTACTTCAAAGAAACTTGGCATTTTAGAATTGCAAAGGACCTTAGAAATCATGTAATCACGTATATCTTCACTTTTCAGATAAGAAAATAAGGGCCAGAGAGGATAAATGAACAGTCTGTGGTCACATACAGCTAATTATTGTAGAACAAGACAAGAATCCAGATCTCTGGCTTCCAGGTACTACTCTACCTGCTCTTTCAAAACTAAATCTTATAGGGGTGGGAAAAAAAATATTTTAAAGTACTTTGAAAAGGTTGTATTTTATATCTACATACTAATGCTAAAACTTTCTTTAAACGAAAGCTAAAACTGAAAAAAATGCCTCAGATGAATGGAGTTTGAATCAGAGCATTCATATTCTCACAAAATGTGCATTAATCTAGCAAAGATGTTTTAGGACTGCTGTACTTAAACACAGAGCCAAGCTTAAGAAAACAAGTGACGAAGAATGGTATAAGAACTGAAGTACAAATAAAGTTCATCCTTTTATGCAAAAAGTTTTACCTTTGATTTGCAACAATCTTTACCCTTGACACTAAAAACTCTAAAAAATAGCCTAATTAGACCTCTCAGATGATTAGCATTCATGATTTTAAATGCAGAAAGTATTTAAATTGTGAACTCAGTCTTCTCACCATTATATTTTATTTTATTATTATTTTTTTCACCATTATATTTTAAAAGGAGAAACACTGACTTACCATTATCAATATCCTGTTACCAGACAAGTACTAATTAGTTGTGTAGTTTTATCCAATTTTAATGAATACCTACTTAAAATATATTTCAATAGCAGAAAACATCTTTCATATCAGTTAGGAAAAATACTAATATCTAACATACCACACATGTTTCACAGAACACATACATGCTAATTCATTTTATTACAAACTTTTTATATTGCTTTTCAAATAAGAATAAACACAAGAATTTTAAGGATAAAGATAAAAATGTATTTAAAATATAAGCAAACAGATCCCTAATATTCAATACCATGTATTTATTTCTAAAACACTTCTCTAAGATGTCCAAGATATGTTGTGAAATAAAGCAACTTACAAAACATGGATAGTATGATGTCATTTGATAACACACATATGAGTTTACATATACATATATATACGCATACATACGTAAGTATACATACATACATACATATATACATAACACTGGAAGGATACCAGAAAAATGGCATAGCAGTGGTATTATCTAATAATGGGAGTAAGTGATGGGAGTGAAACTTTCCCTGTTAAACACCTACTAAGTATTCTCACTTTCATTCCCCTCTCTGCCTCCCTCTCATCATTTCTGAAGAATATCTTTCTTAAAAAAAGACATGATTTGGAGTCTTATGAAACACTGGATTCTTAGTAATTCAGAACTGTTATCATAAATATTAATTATTTAAACAAAGCTGAAATACAGTCATGCCTTTAAAGGCAAGAATAATCATAAGGAATAACAGTAATAACAGACCGCTACTGGAGCCACTCACAGAAGTGCCTCACTAAAATAGCTATACAGAGATGCTGATTTTTACCCTACCTAAACAGCCTCAAGCAGATTTGATTGTGTGTGTGATACACTAGCTTCATAAACTTTTATTTCTTAGTCCACTTTCCTGATAAGGCTGTCGGGTAGTACTTTTTTTTTTTTAGTATACTTGCCTCTAGAACTTCACAGTGCCATACCAACTATGTTAAAACTATATCACAATCAAAACTTTTAAAATTGCATCAAAAATTACTCTGGTTACTATTGTGAGAGAAAGCCTAATGAACTATCCTAGGAGTTTTAGAACATGAACTGCATGGCAACTATTTGCTTTCCTCAAGTTTTAAAGTAAGATTTCAAGATACACCACTGATTTAATAACAGCTGTTCACTGAGGAAAAAATAAATCACTACACTAATTCTTTTCTTTGTTCAAATTAAAAATTAAAGAAAAAAGTTAACTGACTTACCATCTCTTCACAGAAACTTAGCAAAACAATCCCAGAAGAGAACATACGCAAAACATTCTCTGACACAAATCGTAGCAAAGTCTTCTCACGTCAGTCTCCAAACACACACACATATATACAACTAATCAATTCTATGTCAAGTCAGCAAGTGCCTTATTAGTTTTGGTCTTTACAGTTTCTGAATTTCTGTTAAGCTCTCACTGATTCCTCTACCTTAAATCTCTTCCTGGTAGAAGAATATAGATTGAAAAATAATCTGGCAGATAATCAGGGAAACTGGAACAGGCTTTATATATATACATATATATACACAAATTATTATAGGCATAATGATGAAACTGTGCTTACACATGTATACAAATACATAGGAAAAGAAAAATATACATAGATATGAGTGCGTGTGTACACATGACTGCACCGATGACGTCATGATTTATAAAAGCTGATGTTAACACTTCAGTAGTATAATTATATTGTGTATATATTCATTTGTGTATATACATAAACACATACATACATGTACATATATACATAATTTTAGGATGCTTTCTCTTTTATATACTGAAATTTTTAGGGTTTAAATTATATAACTCCTGCTATTTGCCTCAAAATAATCTGTGGCGGTAAAATGAGTAGATGAAATGGCTGAAATAAGAGCCTAAGTATTGATTACTACTGAAGTTAGATGTTCAGAATATGGACAGTCATTATACAACTCTTACCACTTATACATATGTTTGAAAGTTTTCACAATAAAAAATTTTAAAGACTAACAGATAAAATGTTCCACCAAAAACTTTGTGCCTACTGTTTGATGTTTTTCCCCAAATCCTCCAGGCAGATTCAGTTTATTGAGGTTGCTACTCCAGTTCTATTACAGTCACCACCATTAAATGATTTCCAATAGACTAGAGATAGTGGACACCATAAGGTCAAGCACTGTGTCTTATTCATTTTGGTTTCTCTAGAGCCTAGCACAAAGTCAAGCAAAATGTCAGCCCTTAATAAATGTTTACTGAACCTAAATGAATGTAAATGAAAAAAGAGACAGAGTACAGACAATCTCATCTGACTTTGTCGTTTTGCAGAAACCATTGTTTTTCCCCGTATCATTTACTTGTTAGTAACAACCATAAATCAACCGTATGTCTAATATTTCTGTAGCATCATTTTAGAAGTACTTGCTAATACTAAACAATTTATCTGGAGACTTATCAATGACTCAATAAGTTTTATAGCTATATGCTTCAATATTAGTTAATTGCCAAAACTGGTATTGCAAATATCCAGAGGATCACTAATTAACATCAAAGATGTCATATGATTCTTATTAAAACACAATTTTAAATCATTTTAATACACACGAAGAAAAAAAATCTGTATTATACACCAGAGAGTGGTTAAGTTCTGTAGATGTACAGTCCAATACAGTAAAAACTAACCATATGTGGCTATTTAATTAAAATGATACAAAGTTTAAAATTCAGTTCCTCGAGCCATATTTTAAGTACTCATTGGCCAAATAAGACAAGTAGCTACCATACTGACAACAGAGATCTAGAACATTGCCAGCACAGCAAACAGATCTATTGGATGATACAACTGTTTTTGCTGTGTCTATCTTATACCCTACAACACTGCTAAATTCATATATTAGCCCTCTCAGCTTTTTTTTTTTTTTGGATTTTTAAAGATTCTATATATATTGGATCAGGTCATCTGAGAAGACTTGTTGTTCAGTCGCTCGGTCATTTCTGACTCTGCAAACCCATAGACTGCAGCACACCAGGTTTCCCTATCCTTCACTTTCTCCCTGAGTTTGCTCAAACTCATGTTCATTGAGTCAAGGATGCTATCAACCACCTTATCCTCTATCACCCTCTTCTCTTGCCCTCAATCTTTCCCAGCATCAGGGTCTTTTCTAATTAGTCAGCTCTTCACGTCAGGTAGCTGAAGTACTGAAGCTCCAGCATCAATCCTTGCAATGAATATTCAGGGGTGATTTCCTATAGGATTGATTGGTTTGATCTCCTTGCTGTTCAAGGGACTCTCAAGAGTCTTCTCCAGTACCACAGTTTAAAACCATCAATTCTTCAGTGCTCAGCCTTCTTTATGGTCCAACTCTCACATCTGTACATGACTACTGAAAAACCATAGCTTTGATTATATGGACCTTTGTCAGCAAAGTGATGTCTCTGTTTTTTAATACACTGTCTGGGTTTGTCATAGCTTTTCTTCCAAGGAGCAAGCATCTTTTTTAATTTCATTGCTGCAGTCGCTGTCTGCAGTAATTTTCAAGCCCAAGAAAATAAAGTCTGTCACTGTTTCCATTGTATCCCCATCTATTTGCCATGAAACGATGGGACTGGATGTCATGGTCTTCATTTTTTGAATATTTAGTTTTAATCCAGCTTTTTCACTCTCCTCTTTCACCTCCATCAAAATGTTCTTTAGTTCCTCTTCACTTTCTGCTGTTAGGGTGGTGTCATCTTCATACCTGAGGTTACTGATATTTCTCCTGGTAATCTTGATTCCAGCTTCATCCAGCTTCATCCAGCCCAGAATTTCACATGATGTAATAGAAGTTAAATAAGCAGAGTGACAATATACAGCCTTGACATACTCCTTTCCCAATTTGGAACCAGTTTGTTGTTCAACTTCTGGTTCTAACTGTTGATTCTTGACCAGCATAAAGATTTCTCAGGAGGCAGGTAAAGTGATCTGGTTTTCTCCTCTCTTTAAGAATTTTCCAGTTTGTTGTGATCCACACAATCAAAGGCTTTAGCACAGTCAATGAAGCAGATGTTTTTCTGGAATATCCTTGCTTTTTCTATGATCCAGTGCATGTTGGCAATTTTATCTCTGGTTCCTCAGCCTTTTCTAAATCCAGCTTGATCATCTGAAAGTTCTTTGTTCATGTACTTACTGTTAAAGCGTAGCTTGAAGGATTTTGAACATTACTTTGACAGCATGTGAAATGAGTGCAATTGTGCAGTAGTTTGAACATTCATGGGCATTGCCCCTTTTTGGGATTGGAATGAAAGCTGATCTAGTCTTCCGGTTTCTATTGTTTTCCTCTATTTCTTTGCATTGTTCACTTAAGAAGGCTTTCTTATTTCTCCTCGCTATTCTTTGGAACTCTGCATTCAGATAGGTATATCTTTCCTTTTTTCCTTTTCCTTTCACTTCTCTTCTTTTCTCAGCTATTTGTAAGGCCTGCTCAGATAACCATTTTGCCTTTTTTCAATTTCTTTTTCTTGGAAATGATTTTGGTCATCACCTCCTGTACAATGTTAAGACCCTCTGTCCATATTTCTTCAGGAACTCTATCAGGTCTAATCCCTTGAATCTATTTGTCACTTTCACTGTTTAATCATAAGGGATGTGATTTAGGTCATACCTGAATGGCCTGCCTACTTTCTTCAATTTAAGTCTGAATTTTCAAATAAGGAGTTCATGATCTGAGTCACAGTCAGCTCCCGGTCTTGCTTTCGCTGACTGTATAGAGCTTCTCCATTTTCAGCTGCAAAGAATATAATCAATCTGATTGCAGTATTAACCATCTGGTAATGTCCACATGTAGAGTTGTCTCTCGTGTGTTGGAAGAGGGTGTTTTCTATGACCAGTGCATTCTCTTGGCCAAACTCTTGTTAGCCTTTGCCCCACTTCATTTTGTACTCCAAAGCCAAACTTGCCTGTTATTCCAGGTATGTCTTGACTTCCTACTCTGAGAAGACTTCCTACTCTGAGAAGAGAGATATTTTATTTCTTCTTTACAGATTAGATGTCTTTCTTTTCTTTCTTATTTGATTGCTCTGGCTAGAAGTTCTAGTGCAATGCTGAGTAGCAGTGCTTTTTATCCCTTTGTTCTATTATTAATGAGGCGTATTTTGTTGCTGTTCAGTTGCTAAATGTGTCCAATCCTGAGACCTCATGGACTGCAGCACTCAGGCTTCTCTGTCCCCCACTATGTCCTGGAGTTTGCCCAAATTCATATCCATCTAGTTAGTGATGCTATTACAATGTAATACAATGTAGTACAATGATTTTCTTAAGTTGAACCAAACACAATTTCTGGGATAAATCCCTTTGGTCATGGTGTTTACTCTCCTTTTAATATGCTGCTGGGTTTGGTTTGGTATCATCTTGTTGGGGATTTTAGCTGGCATTTATTTTATAATAATTACAGAAAATATTATAGACATACTCATATAGACTTATAGTTCATATTATTTTTTAGTTAGTAAGGATTATTTTTAAGTAAGAGAAAATGTACCTATCTTTAAGACAGTCTATTGAATTCTGAAAATTAAACTTCAGTGAGAGGAAAAATTGTCCCTTTTTCTGTCAATGATAAGTTTCACTAATCTCTTCGGAGTGTTCAGTTTTGAGGATGTTGCTTTTTTAAAAAGTATAATTTTTCATACATCTGCAAATCTATAATGAACTTCTAAAAAATGGCTTGTAGGATACATATAGCATGATCAATAATTCTATTTCTAAAGAGATAAAGTAATATAAAATGATTTTACCCCTTCATAGAAAACTTTGGCACAGTCCTTTGCTAAGCTTCCAAAAAATAATATATTGATCTTGCTGATCTCTGAACTCGAATTATCTTGTTCTATAGAGAAACACACAGAAAAACACATCAGATACAGCTTTATGGACACAAAAAATTGCTGACAACTAAATTCTAAAACCCATAGTTACTTCAAAATAAAATTATGAAGAAGAGTAATTAAAATGCTTATAATTCACTTTTAGTTTACTCTATCACCTTAAAATCACAAAAATAATGTACAGAATGCTACTAGGCATTAAAACCAGAATTATAACTAGTTTCAACTATGTTTTACAAATTTCTGTAAATACCACATTAACATCACATAATGATCACTTTCAATTTATTTTCCCACGGTTACAATCAAAAGAACTGAATAAGATACTGAATAAGAACTAAATAAAAACAATTCAATTTTTATAGTGTATAACATCACTCTCCAAATACTTTATTTTTACTGAACTTCTGGTAATATATAATTATTAGAACTTTAAGTTTTAAGCTAGACAAGTGAGTTCTCTGCAGCACCCATTTATTGAAAAGTAAAAGAGCAGTGTGTGTATAAAAACTGAACTTTTTGTGGTTTTGACAACAAGAACTATTTGGAAAAGAAGAAACAGATATGCTACGAGGAATCTCATTTGGAAATTCTAGGCTTTGGGGAAGACTCTCCATAATCTTTGTTCTCCAGAAGTCACCTCCTAGAACCACTGAAGCAAAGCCAAATACTAAGATTCAATTACTGTATCATCTGAGGGAGGTCTCGTTAATATCAGCTTTCAAACAATTACTCCAACGGCCCTCACATCAGACTTTCATGTATATATGAAGTATATGAAACATCTTTCCAAAACTTGCAGTGTAACTTATAACTCTTCAATCTGCTACTTTATCACCAGCAGTGAAAAAACTATCACACATCTGCCTATTACCTCCTTTTGTTTACTTCTGTCATCCAATTCCTCAAAATAAGTAGACACATAAATTAAAACACTAATGTTCTCAAAAATACAATGGCTTCTAATCAAGATATACCTTACTTCTTTAATATAGTAAATGCCCTGTCAGATGTCTATTTCTGGCCATGACAAAAACAACAACTATATATATATATATATGTATATATGTGTATATGTATATATAAAAACACAAGTTTTCAGACACTGGACAACAGGAAGTGCAGGCAACTATTCTCTTTGAGAAGGAAAGCAAAGCCAGAGCCCTAATTTATTTCCTGGAGATTCTAGGCAACAGGAAATGGAGGTAAAATCTAAAGAAAGCCCAACAGCCTCACTGAATTCAGGAGAGTTCAGATTTGAGGACAGCAAAGTGGATAGAATTTGTGCAACATGTTGCTGAAAGGAAGACAGCAGCATAGACAAGTGCTCTGGAAATGAGTGCCTTTGGATCTTTGGCTGAGTACTGATCTCCAAAAGCACGGGAGGAAAGAATCCCAAAAAGGAATCAGAACCACTTGAAAGAAAGAGGCAGAATAATTCTGAGACTCACACAGTGCTGTGAACTGTTCTGGCTCCAGAGTGGAATCCTCATACACAAAGCATATGGTAAACTTGTCAGAAGGGCACTTCCTTAGTTATCAGGACAAATTAGTCCCCACATAAACGCTGCTCTAGACCCATCCTAACAAAGTTAATCAAATTGATTCCAAGAGAATTTATAGTATTCCAAAATGAAGATAAATAATATTTAAAGAATTACAAATAAATCTAATATGTGATAATATAAAATTCTGAATGTCCAGCATTCACTTAAAAGCTGATTTTAAAAATCAATAAAATAAATCTCCAGCCACAATGATCAGGAAAAAAGTAAGAGAGAGAGACAGAAGTCATGAATTATCAAATCAATGAAATACGACATCACTACAGATCCTACATACAATAAAAGCATATAAAAAGTATTTTATGAATGACTTTACACCAACATATTGACAACCAAGATGACCTGGATAAATTCCTTTAGAAACACAATCTATCAATGCTTACCCAAGAAAGAAAGAGATAATTTCAATAGCCCTATGTCAATTACAGGGACTGAACTTAGAATTAAATCTTCCTAAGAAGATCAGTCCTGGGTGTTCACTGGAAGGACTGATGTTGAAGCTGAAACTCTAATGGCCACCTCATGCGAAGAGTTGACTCACTGGCAAAGACCCTAATGCTGGGAAGGATTAGGGGCAGGAGGTGAAGGGGACGACAGAGGATGAGATGGCTGGATGGCATCACCGACTCGATGGACATGGGTTTGGGTAGACTCCAGGAGTTGGTGATGGACAGGGAGGCCTGGCGTGCTATAATTCATGGGGTCGCAAAGAGTCGGACCCGACTGAACGACTGAACTGAACTGAATGAAAAGATCTCCAGGTACAAGTGGTTTCACCAGTGATTTCTATAAACATTTAAGGAAGAAGTAAACAATTCCAGGTAAAGTCTTCCAGAAAATAGGAAAGGAGGGGCCATAAACAACTCTTTACTAAGGACAGCATTACCCCAACATCAAAATCAATCAAAATCACTACAGGAAAAGACAGATTCCTACCATATTTTTAATAAATTTAAATGCAAAAATTCTTAACAAGACATTAGCAAATCAAACCTAGGAATATATAAAAGGATAATACATCAGGCACACCACCACATCCTGCTCTATATTTCTTCAAACCAAATTTCTGTCAATTATTACTTTGTACAATTATTTGCTGAATTTACTTATTCCCCTACAATGTAAACTCCATGAATGCAAGAACCTTGTTTTCGTAATTGCTATATTCCCTGTACCTAGAACACTGTCTGTTATGTATATGGTTTCCAATAGTTTTGGAAATATACTTCAAAGTTTATTTCCCATTTCCTGCTGTAGACCATTCTTCATTCATTTAACTAATTTCAGACTTCAGATGAGATTTACTTTGGTCTCCAAGTATTCTAAACTCTTACCAAGATTATTTATGGGTTACTAGGGAGAAGAATTAGCTTACGTAACACCTAGGAAAGAAATAACATGCTGAAAATAGAATTATCTTACAATTTGCTGTTTGGGTCACATTAATGAAACTAGAAATAGGGAGATAAGTTAGCCATTGTAATATCTGGATAGGACATTAAAGGAATCTGAAGTAAAATGGAAGCCATGGGGGAGTGAGGAGTGAACAGACTTTGAAGAAAAAGATTTAGAGAGGAAAAGAGTAACTTTTCATTCCATATATTTGATGTTGGAGTAAAAGAATAACTTTTCACTCTATAGAGTTTCATACTAAAAATGATTTTTGTGGTTATGTGTGTATGTATACATAAAGTTACCCATTTCTAGATTACAAGCAAAAAGTTAAGTAGAAATGGTCTTGTCATTTACCTTGAAGTCCAATCTTTAAAATAGCTCTTCTGTTTTCACCACAAATTAAAGAAGAGATAAGTGAGAGTTTTCCCTGAAGTGAGAAAAAAATAGTTACACATAAATTCAAGAGACTGTAATAACATAAGTAAAAATTGGAATAAAATTTTAACGTTTCTTTATTCATCATTACAAAATACTGGAAAGAATCCAAGTACTGCTACACTGGGGAATGTTATAAACAGACTGTGGTGGAATTCCAGAAATCAATAAAATGTAACACTGTTGATAAACATAACAACCTGAAGAATTGCGAGGAGTGAAAAGAAGCCACAGTCAAAAGGCTGCACACTGATACATGTAACATATAATATTGTACATCAACTATAATTAAAAAAGAAAAAAGCTGCAAACAGTTCAGTTCAGTTGCTCAGTCATGTCTGACTCTACTCAGTCGTGTCCAACTCTACATACTGTATGATTCAATTTACATGGCATTCTTGAAAGGCAAAAAATACTGTATAACCTGAGAAAACTGTTCAAAAGTGGTTGCTATGGATTGAAATTAAGGTAGTAGCAGACTATAAAATTTTGGGGGAGTGAAAGCCTTTTCTACAGCTTGATTATGGTTGCAGTTACACGTTTTTATACATCTGTCAAAACTCACAGGCCTATATATACTAAAATACAGTGAATTTCATAGTAAAATGCATTTAATAAAATTCAAGAAATGTAAATGTTTCTTGAGATACCTGCAGACATGTACAGGTTAGAAAAAGGAATGTAAGAATTCAAACTGACATTTCATTTATATCTAAAAGGGTTTATCTTAATAACACTAATAAAAATGCTAGAATTTTTTAAATATTTCACTTAAATTCTTCTATATCAAACACACAAAATAAGTGAAGAATGATGAAGTTAGGTACAGCATAGTAACAATTAAGATTAATGATCCATCAGAAAGAAAATTAATCAAAGCATTTTATTAATAAACACAAGTATGCAAGAAGCATCATCCTAATCAACCAAATGTGAAGTGAGTTTGCAAATACTAAAAAACATTTGATTAGGAATTTAAATACAATGAAGTAGAGAAGACCAGCTGTAATACACAGAACTTTACTTCATATGACAGGAAATATCAGGAAAATGGAAAACAAAAAAAATGAAAGATAAATGTCTACATGGAGAATATTGATTATGGGGTAAAACTGAAAAGTTACATCATTTCTCTTTCACTATATGACACATTTTGTCAGTAAGCCATTTACCTGCTTCCCATCACTCTTAACTTTGACCCAAAATTAAATACACAATAACTGAAATTTTAAAATTCACTAAATATGCATAACAAATATTGGATATAACCCCCCAAAAAGTTCAGGAACTTAAAGACAAAATCAATAGAAATTCCACAGTCTGAAAATCCTCAGCCAAAACACAAAACAAAAACAGTACTGAAGAAAGACAAACAGTACCTGACAGACCAGAAGGACAATATCAAAGAAACCAACATGCAAACATACATGTAAGTGACATCCAGAAAAAGAAAAGAGTAAAAATAAGCAAGAAAAAAAAAATTCCAAGACACATTAGTCAATAATTTCCCTAATTTGATAAAAAAACTATTGACCTGTGCATCCAAGAAGTTCAGTTATTCACATCAGGATAAGTTCAAATAAAGAACACACCAAGGCACTCGACAATCCAACTTCTGAAAACAAATGATAACTATTCTGAGTTGCGTCAATTCTTACCTGGATATATTTCCTGTCATAATCACAACCTGGCTGTAGAGATCTGATATCGACTTTGTGTAATTTATTTAGCAGATCAACTTCAGGCACTCCGTTGACTTCTTTTATTAATTCAAGTGGCATATCAGATCTGCTTCATAGTGTGATGGAAAGCAAATTCAGTTAGAGAAGTTGATAACTTACTGCTGAAAACACAAAAGCCAGTATTTTATCCAAAATATAGTAAATAATTTGCTTGAAGCGTCCTTGACTTACTTTTGCTTTTCCTTTCTAGTTAGTCATCACTTGTTGGGGGAGAAGAAGGACCGGTGAATTATTCCGTAATTCTATAACGAGGCTCAATACACACATCCTCCTAAGGCATTCAAACTTAACCATTTTCTATTAGTCTTGCATTTTAAGAACTGCTTGTACAATTTAGTTTTAGGATCTGTGAAAAGTGCCCTAACAACTGCCTTTACCACTGTGCTTTAAAGTGTACAAACTATTGAGGAAGGGAAAGGAGGTTGAAATGTTTTTCGCTTGTTTTTAAATCCCTTTGGCAGTTGTAACATTGTGTAGACAAACTGTGCCCCAAAAGTTTACGACTCCAAAATATATCGGTTGCCTCCTCCCTCCAGCCCCTACGCAGTCTAAAGAAACTATTGAACTGCTGTTAACTTGCGCATTCTCAGGTTCTTTTTTTCCCCAAACTTATTGCCTGGGACACGCACTAGTATCTATATTTAGTTTTAGTGTGTGCGCCCCAAGCTTCTCCAAGCCAGATGACCGTCTTGAGGGCGGAGACCTGGACTAACTGAAGCCAGCTGCTCACAAAATGCAATGCTAAGATGCTCAACACAAGTTAAGCTCACGAGACAGACAAGTATGAAGAGTTTCCCTGCAATAACTCCTCCAAATGTTGACCTAAACTAAACCAGGCTCTTCATAATATCGGTTCAGGTCCCAACTCACCTGGCAACCACGTCAAGATCTCCAAACTTACTTGGAAATTGACTAACCCCACTCTCTTAAGAGAAACTAGGAAGAGTTCGGACGGGCGCGCTCGTGACGTCACACGCACGCCAGCAACCCATTCCCACGCATGCGCACACGACCGCTAGGGCATACCCCCTGCTCGTTCTCGGGCCTTTGGAGGACGAATTACGAGATGGTGTCTAGGCCTAAAATGCGCTGGAAGTTTCCCGGAATACCTAGAGGATCCAGCGCGTGGCGGGGCGGGTGGCGGCTGTACTACCCCGGCGCCCCGAATTCCCGCCGATTCACTTAGGGCGTCTCCCGCCAATTTCGAGCAGTCTCTCAGGCCGGAGACAGAGGGAGGAGAGGAGGTGCTACACGTTTCCTAAATCCCGTAACCAATGAAAAGCCTTTCGCAAACCTAGGCGCGTTTGGTAGGTTGGAAGCTCCTGGGGACAGGGCCCTTATTTTAGTCCCCAGTTGTCTCCCCCTAAAGGCAAGAGCTCTAACGCAGTTTTTACAGTGAAATAAATCTAGCAATGAGGAATGCTACTTTTCAGATTTGATTAACTACTTCAATGATTTATAGGACTGTGATTTGATGCTATAATTAATGAGCTGTTTAGTTGCTAAGTCTTGTCAGACTCTTTTGCGACCCCATGTGCAGCTGGCCAGGCTTCTCTGTCTGTAGGATTTCCCAGGAAAGAATATTAGAATGGGTTGCCGGTTTCCTTTGCCAGGGGAATCTTCCCCTCCCGGGGATCAAACCTGCCTCTCCTGCATTGGCATTTGGGTTCTTTACCACTGAGCCACCGTAATTAATGAGATGCTGTTAAATGTGAATCTTCTGCTTAGTTTTTATTTCTCCCTCCAATCATTTACGTGAAACCACCCCAGTGCAAAACTAGAATGAAATAAAGATTCACATAAATATTTCCAAGGCTATTTGGACTGAAACATCTGCTGTACGTATATATTTGCAGGAAGAAGTAGCTAACATATTTGAAGAAAAAAATTTTTTTCAGCAGGAAGCACGTGTGTTAGTCCATCTTCCCTTTCTCTCCCATCCCTGTATTCATATAGCACCAGTTGTGATAACAATTTGAGCTCTGCAGCTGGTTATTTGAGGAAAACTATCCAAGGGGTCAATACACATCTTTTCTCAACCTATTTTCAGCTTTTCCTTCTTATTCTCTGTGTTGACCTGAAACAAGTAAGACTACCAGATAATTCTCCAACAAGGATGTGTTTATTTGGGATCAGTAGAATGGGGCAACCCAAGGTTTGCAACCACGGGGAAATATGCAAGAAAAGAACTGGAAAGGGAAGAAGAAAGCTGGTATATAGAGAGAAAGGGAGCTGGGAGGGTTTTAATAGCAAAGAGTTCATGGCTTTTCATTGAGTCTTTTTTTAACCTTATTTTATATTGGAGTATAGTCAATTAATAAACAATGTTGTGATTAGTTTCAGGTGGACAGTGAAGGGACTTAGCCATACATATATACATATTTGTTCACTCCCAAACTCCTTTCCTATCCAGGCTGCACATAACAGTGAGCAGAGTTCCATGTACTATACAATAGGTCCTTGTTGGTTATCTATTTGAAATATAGCAGTATGTACTTCATCCCAAACTCTCTATCTATCCCTTCCCTCCATCCTCCTCCCTGCAACCACAAGTTTATTCTTTAAATCTGTGAGTCTCTGTTTTGTAAGTTCATTTGTATCAAATATCTTTGCCAGGAAAGGGAAGTCTGTCTTCTTCCTGTTGAGGTCAGCAGGGTATGAGACTTCAGTTTTCTAGTCTCCCAACTCTATTTTTTTTTCCAATATCTAACTGAATTAACAATCACCCAAATTATAGCATTATGGAAACATAAAGGTAATTACTATCTTTTTAAACTTATCCAAATGTAAGCTTATTGGAAAGAAAAAAAAAACAAATTTATACAAGATATTTTCATAAGCTTACTGTTTAGCGTAGGCCCAAAGCCTTGGTGGTCATCTTATAGGATCCTTATAAATATACAGGACTGAGACAGGATTTACTATTGGGTCCTACAGAGAAATACACAGGAGCAATTCATTTCTTTAGGAGTCAAACTATCCACTGACCTTATGACTACTGGTTCTCCAAGTTTACTAAAGCCCAAAATTTTAACACCATGATCACTACAGGGGAATTTTTTTTTCAACTGTCACATGTAAACTTGGCAACACAGAACCTGTATACATGTTCTTAGTTTTAAAAATATACACCATCTAAACTATCTTTTTAGTTTAATCCTTCAAGTTCTCCTTTGCCCTAAAATGAGAAAAAAATCCTAGTTTCAATTTAAAAAAAAAAAAACAACAGGGAAAAGTGCCAAGTTGATCTTTTTGAAAGTGGAGTAAAACACTGTGGGGTTCAAACAGTATAGTTGTCAATTTCTATATACAAAAAAAGAGAGAGATAGTTAGTCCTTATTGATATACAGATATGTCCACCTATCACTCCCAGCAAATCTTAATACAAACATACTAGTTCATCTCCATAAACCACAAGACAATTTACTCAACAACAAAGTTATATAAATCAGGTATATGTTGGAAAAGTTTAGAACACAAGGACTGTTTTGAAAGTTCAGTTTGACTGTGGAGAATAATATGTCATTGTATCCAATGGCAATTCTAAATGTATCCAATCCAACTCTATTTAATTGAGGTTTCTGCTTATTTTATTTTATTTATTTTTTACATTTGCAATTGGCATTTAAACACCTTCTTCCACAGCCTAAGCTTACTATGGGCAAGGAGGATTGTTTGCTATTGTGACCAGTGTGACCAGTTGTGAACAATGTCTGGCACATTGTAGGTGCTGAATATTTGTTGAATGAACAAATGTTCAGGAAAAAAATTTTCTCTTTCCTCACCTCTGGCTTCCATCATTCCATTTCACCCCTAATTTACCATATTACATTGAAATTGTCATTCCAAGATAACTGAAGAGCTCTTTGTTGCTAAGCCAAAAGGACACTGTTTAGTCTTTCTTACTCATCTTTTAAAAAAGTATTTTCATCTTGCTACTGTAACTGCACAAGGCCTTTTGGGGCCTCTCTGGGACAGACCCTCACCACTCATGTCCTCCACTTGCCTCTTGTCTGTAAAAAAAACTTTAGCCAAATAATAAATTTAATCAGAAAAATGAGAAAATGCAGAAACAAAGGAAAACTGTCAAACAAGACAAAATAATGAAAGTTTAGCTATTAAACAAAGTCAAAGACAGTTTTTCTTAAGGGCTATATAAAACATTCTGCACCATATCTTTTGAACTATTTTGCATATACTAAAACCCCCATCAGACGAGTTTGCTCACAAACATGCTGCCCACAAGCATGTAGACCCACAGACCATTTGGAACCAGAAGTTGATGATGTTGACTCCTGGTTATCTCATCACCAGTCAAACAAAAGGATGTCCATGAACTGAGCATATATCCTGAAACCTTCTCACGAGTATGTAGCTCTTTTTCGCTTTCCCCTGTACAACATCCAAGCAAACCATGGGGAGTAGGGACTCAGTTCTTTGGTCTGTGAGTCAACCTTCTCCTTGGGATTGTCAACTTTCTTAATAATGCTCTTTCCTTTTACCCAATATTGGTCTCTCAGTATTAGATTCTTGAGCCATGAGCAGCCAAATTTAAGTTTGGTAACACTACCACATGTTCTTAGTTTTTCTTTTACCCTCTATCAACAGAAAGAAACCTTTAGAGTTTTCTTATTTTCTTTCCTGTTAAAGTCTATGAATGTCCATATTCTACTATGATGAAGATATCTAAGAGAGGTATACAAAACTGCTTTTTTGTTGTGATTGTTCTCAATTACTCTAGGACCCAAATGCTCCTTACACATTCAAGCAACTTCTAATCTTGTTCTTCTTCATAACTTCCCAGTTAGTGGCTGAGATGGGGATGGGTCTGGCTCCGGATCCTACACATTTCTTCCTCACATTAGCAATTAGTTTGTCCTACAAATTAAAAAAAAAAAACACAAAAAACTGAATATGAAATACAGTATAATTTAAGATAATAAGAGGAGGAAAAAAGAGATTGAATCAACTAGATAGGGCAATGAACTCATATAACGCCAAATCAATCCATTATTGTTTTTCTACCTTTACTGAAGCAATCTAAAACGCTACACTAAGACTAACAATTCATGTAACAGCTATTCCAAGTTATAATTTTTAAAGGTGCAGAGAAGGAAGTTTTGGTATAAAATCTACAATGTAAAAATGTTCAATTTTAAGAAAAGTTAAAATGAGATTCTCACTAATAAAAAATAAGTGCTGAAAGTAGAATTTTTAACTAAGAAAAGCATGAATGTAAGGATTCGGTGCGCCCCTAGTGGCTCAGTGGTAAAGCATCCACCTGCCCTTGGAAGAGATGCAGGAGATGTGAGTTTAATCCCTGGGTCTGAACGTTTCCCTGGAGTAGGAAATGACAACACCCTCCAGTGTTCTTGTTTGGAGAATCTCATGGACAGAGGAGCCTGGCAGACTACAGTCCCTGGGGTCGCAAAGAGTTGGACACAACTGAGCATGATGGATGGACACTTTTTTCCTAAGTGACTGACCAGAAGGAAAGAAATTAATCTACAAGCTTCTGGTACTTCTTATCTCTCATAAGCATTTTTAAACTGCTCTTACCTATTTATTTTTTAATGTTGATATTTTGAATTGAATTTTCTAGTCACCCAATACTCCAAATTTATTTCCTATGCATTAATTGTGGGGTTGTTACCCATTCCTGTTGCAATCAGCTATCTTCCTGCAAGCATTTGGTATCATGTTGCATCCCAAGTGCTTGACAATATCATGTTCTACTTATTCTTTAGTTTTCCTAACAGTAGTAACTAGATTACATTGTTTAGAGTTCATTTCCTTGCAATCTAATAGCATTTGTGTCCAATCCTAATGAACATATCAGTAACTGTATAAAATCTTATTTCTAAAGCATCAACTTTTTATATTGTTATATAGTTTAAAAGATGTTTCAAACATAAATTTATAGCAACATTATATTTCAAGCATAAATTTAAATAAGGAATGTAATCACAGGGTATATTATGAAAACAATAAAGATATTTTTAAAACATAATATTGAATATCACAAATTGAGAAAAACGTTAGAGTCTCTTGAAGAGATTCCACCACAATTTCTGTAGTTTAGTAGTATTTTTTAAAAATTACAATTAACTTCCAGTTATCATCACATCAAGTTCAGTGAAAAGCTCTGTCTGAGAGGAATACTAAGGGACAAATCACACACTAAGGAAAACGTGAATGACTGGAAACAGAACATAACAGCCTGAACGTTTAGTAACATTACAGGGATACGGATACATGAAGGAAGGGTGAGCAAAGCAAGAAGGACCATGATCTTATCAGAAAGAAGAGTGAGACACTCTTCTTTTTGGACTAAGCCATTCAGTTCAGTTCAGTTCAGTCACTCAGTCGTGTCCGACTCTTTGCGACCCCATGAATCGCAGCACGCCAGGCCTCCCTGTCCACCACCAACTCCTGGAGCTTACTCAAACTCATGTCCATCGAGTCAGTAATGCCATCCAGCCATCTCATCCTCTGTCGTCCCCTTCTCCTCCTGCCCCCAATTTCTCCCAGCATCAGGGACTTTTCCAATGAGTCAACTCTTCACATGAGATGGCCAAAGTATTGGAGTTTCAGCTTCAGCATCAGTCCTTCCAATGAACACCCAGGACTGATCTCCTTTAGGATGGACAGGTTGGATCTCCTTGCAGTCCAAGGGACTCTCAAGAGTCTTCTCCAACTAAGCCATTAGGCACCTAAGTAATTCATAGAGTATAAGAGGCACAGGGTTGACTGAAACAGGCTGTCTCAACAGAGAGAAATTTTAGTTAAGTTACACTAAAGATAAGTATTGGAAACAATCTGCATTTACAATATCAACATAAGTTAATTCAGAATAAGATTCTCTGAGAAAACTGTTTATAGAAAAAAAATTTAAAAAACAAACAAACAAAACCTCGAGGTGCCAATGTGTGAAATGAAACACGTTGCCTAAGAAAATGGTTCTTTGTTTCTCTGTAGAGGTGGAGAAGAGAGAGGAATTGAGAGGGAGCTAGCAAAAAGCCAAGGGGTATACATGACTCCCTGAAGAGATGTTATTTTTTGATGCCTGTGCTGTCCTTCATTAACCCATTAAAACAATTTCTCATTTGGTAAAGTTGTTGATCACATGAAATTAAAAGATGCTTACTCCTTGGGAGAAAAGTTGTGACCAACCTAGACAGCATATTAAAAAGCAGAGACATTACTTTGACAACAAAGGTCCATCTAGTCAAGACTATGGTTTTTCCAGTAGTCATGTGTGGATGTAAGAGTTGGACTATAAAGAAAGCTGAGCACCAAAGATTTGATACTTCTGAACTATGGTGTTGGAGAAGACTCTTGAGAGTCCCTTGGACTGCAAGGAGATCCAACCAGTTCATCCTAAGGAGAGCAGGCCTGAATGTTCATTGGAAGGACTGATGTTGAAGCTGAAACTCCAATACTTTGGCTACCTGATGTGAAAAACTGGCTCATTTGAAGAGACCCTGATACTGGAAATATTGAAGGTGGGAGGAAAAGGGGACAACAGAGGATGAGATGGCTGGATGGCATCACTGACTCAATGGACATGAGTTTGAGTAAACTCCAGGCATTGGTGATGGACAGGGAGGCCTGGTGTGCTGCAGTCCATGGGGTCGCAAAGAGTTGGACAAGACTGAACTGAACTGAACAGCCGTCAGACTGTAGCCACTCCCTATATTAAGCCCTGAGGAAAGGAAGTTCAGGATGCGAAAACAGGATAGTGGCCCCAGATAGATTAGGTACACATGAAAGAAATGATTTCAGTAAGCCCAGCTTGCATCTTCCCATACATAGAAAAGCATTAAGTTCCTTGAGATATCTGGTTTTCCTTAATTAACAATCAAGCACTAATCTGGGTGCTTCTGTGAAGGGATTTTACAAATCAATTGATGTTAAGTATGGAGGTTATCTTTTAGCATTGATAGTCAGACACAACTTAGTCACTAAACATAAAAAAACTGGAGGTTATCTTGGGGCCTGACCCAATCAGGCAGAAAGCAAAGAAGAACTTATGGCAGAAAGCGAAGTAGAACTAAAGAGCCTCTTGATGAGAGTGAAAGAGGAGAGTGAAAAAGTTGGTTTAAAAATCAACATTCTGAAAACTAAGATCATGACATCCGGTCCCATCACTTCATGGCAAATAAATGGGGAAACGATGGAAACAGTGACAGCCTTCATTTTGGCGGGGGGGGGGGGACTCCAAAATCACTGCAGATGGTACCTGAAGCCATGATATTAAGACACTTGCTTCTTGGGAGAAAAGTTATGACCCACCGAGACAGCATATTAAAAAGCAGACATTACTTTGCCAACAAAGTTCCATCTAGTCCAAGTTATGGTTTTTCCAGTAGTCATGAATGGATGTGAGAGTTGGACTGTAAAGAAAGCTGAGCATCGAAGAATTGATGCTTTTGAACTGTGGTGTTGGAGAAGACTCTTGAGAGTCCCTTGGACTGCAATCTCAAACCAGTCCATCCTCAAGGAGATCAATCCTGGGTGTTCATTGGAAGGACTGATGCTGAAGCTGAAACTCCAATACTTTGGCCACCTGATGCAAAGAACTGACTCATTTGAAAAGATTCTGATGCTGGGAAAGATTGAAGGCAGGTGGAGAAGGGGACAATAGAGGATAAGATGGTTGGCTGGTATCACTGACTCAATGGACATGAGTTTCAATAACCTCCGGGAGTTAGTGATGGTCATGGAGGCATGGCATGCTGCAGTCCATAGGGTCACAAAGAGTCGGACACGACTGAGCCATCGAAATGAACTGATCTGATTGATCACAGTAAGGAAGTACGGGATTTGGTCTATGTTCAGACTGATACAAGTATAATCGAGGCAGCACACACTGAAGAGAGAGAAAGAAAAATAATAATGAAAGACCTGCTGAAAATGAGCAGACATGAAGGATAGACTAGTCAAAGAGGAACTTTCAATTTCTTAACACTGTAGATGTATGGGTTTATATCTTGAGTTTAGAGTCACTATTTTCTGAATGTCCTGCAGAGTATAATATGAGGATAGTTCTGGACAATCCTGCATGCAATAATACTCACTATAGAACTTTATATAATCTTAGGATTAAAAAAATGTGTTAGACTTCAAAATACGTGTTTTAAAAAGACTCTGGTCCAGTGATGAAAGTTGGAGAGCATGATAGCAGGTAGTAAAGTGTAATCTGATTTTTTTTCTCTTTTTTACCCATCTTTTTCGAGTGATCAAAAATAGGCACACTTTTAATCATTCATAATGAATAATTTAAAAATAGTTTAAATAATGGAAAATTGATTAGGAAGCTGCATTTTTTTTTTAGTTCTTCATGGTTATTTGGCATAATTGAGAACCATTTGCTTTAGGTTCAAAATATGTTTTTAACACAAAAAGACATTTTGTACTTTTGTCAGATCTTTCTTCTATTAGTTTAAATAGAATCTGCATTTATTCATTACATTCATACATTTTTTGAGGAATTGCAAAATTCAACATCATAGAATCCCCTTGATGAAAATTGAGGGTATGTTATTCTTTTTTTACTTGTATACAATAACAGTGAGAAGTTCTGTATATAAATGACAGTTTATCTTTTCTCCCTACAGTGATAGGTTATAGCTACTGTATTGGAGGATGAAATATGATTTGTGTTGGCCCTACTTTTATCTAGTCCTCAGTAGTAAAAAAATTAGTTCAAAGCATCTTTCCTATGATTAGAGTAGAATAGAAATGATTACCATATAATCATGTTTGAAAAACTTCTAGTTCAATTAGGATATATTCAACCCAGAGTACAGTGTCAAAATCTGGCACGTCAAAGTCTGGCATAGTCAAAGGAATAGAACAGATGGAGAAAAGCAAATACTTTGCTTTTCCTGCTTATTTTCATATTAAGATGGTGTAAATGAGTCCAAAGTCTAGATGCATGTTTGTTTAACAGTTTTGTAACTCTATCAAAAAGAAAGGAATCGGTGAAAAGAAAATTTATTTTTTCTGCTTTGTCATTTATACTTACCATGAAGAATTGTTTATGTACTCCAAGTAATCTGCTAATCAATTCTATTCATATTACATTTACAATACTAATAATATTAATCCTGATAAATCTCAATTTTCCCTCATATTAAACATTCTTCTTTTCTTTCAACTTCTGCCCATTAGCCTTTATATCAAACCATTCATTACTCCCTCAGAAAAATTCTATTCTCTTTGCCACAATTACACATTCAGAAATGAGCATGTGGCCCAAAGACAGATGAAAAAGTATTTGCTGGGGACTTCTGTGAGAAAATTTTTTCCTCTCTCTGTTGTCATAGCAACAGTATGGCAAACCAGCCTCCCATCTTTCTGATACAAAGTGAGGAAACATGTAGATAATTACTCCTGTATGCCATTCCATGGCCAAAAAGGAAACACATTTAAAATGAAGCCAGTCTGTGGTAAAGGAGCTGAATGTCAGATTTTTAAAAAATCTGCATTTGATAACTTTAAGCCCTTGTATCAACTAACTCTGAAATTCACATGCCTCTGAATTTCAAGTTTTATGAACTTGTTTCAATTTTACATGACTGGCAGTCAAAAGAAGACTTCTTTCAGGCTAGCACCAGGGAATTCATAGGTGTAGACATCTAACATTGCTAATAATAATCTAATATTTTCATTGGCATCCTGGATATCTCCACTCATATGTCTGGAAGATATCTCCAACTTTCAAACCGGAACAGGCTTAAGAGAGAACTCCAGATGTTATGAACTCCAAATTGTTCCACTTTAATATTCTCTAATTCAATGAATGGCACCACTTTCATGCAATTAATTACTCTGGCTAAACCACATTGAGGATGCTCTTATTTCTTCTAACACTCCACAACCAATCTGAAAGTTCTGATGTCTCTGTTTTCAGATCATATCCTATTCTGGATCCAGGCACTTGCCATCACCTCCATCAAGTCAATTATCTTTCACTGTTTCAAAGTAACAGCCTTCTAAAATGGATTACTAACCATCATTATTATTATTTTACATCTAATTCCCCACATGGGGCCCAGAGGGATTTTTAAAAAAATATATTGAGAAAATGTCACTTCCGCTTACAGTATCTTTCAGTGGTTTTTCACCACACTGAAAAAAAAAAAAAATCTAGCCTCTCAACACTTCCACTTTTACATGCAGATATTCCCCCCTGTCTCTCTGCTAGAAAGTACTGACTTCTGCTGGTTTGGAAACAGACTAAACACACTGAAATTCTCTTCTCCAAATAGTCAAGAAACTTGGCTCTCTTCCTTGAGGTCTCTACTGAAAAGTCACCTTGCTGGAGGGTGGTTTTCTAACCATTTGTTCACTATTCTTTGCTATCTTGTATTAGTTCTAAAGCAAATGGGTGACTATATATTATCAGTCCAACTGACAATGTTTGACCACCAGATCTGTTGATAACTGATCATCTACTCTTAGATTTTTCAGTGATAAGAGCTATAATCCATTTTTGCTTACAACATTTTGACATGAGATTGTTTTTTGTTTTGTTTTGTTTTAATTTGCAACAAAATAGTTCAGTTCAGCTCAGTTCAGTCGCTCAGTCGTGTCCGACTCTTTGCGACCCCATGAATCGCAGCACACCAGGCCTCCCTGTCCATCACCAACTCCCGGAGCTTACTCAATCTCATGCCCATCGAGTCAGTAATGCCATTCAGCCATCTCATCCTCTGTCGTCCCCTTCTCCTCCTGCCCTCAATCCGTCCCAGCATCAGGGTCTTTTCCAATGAGTCAACTCTTCGCATGAGGTGGCCAAAGTACTGGAGTTTCAGCTTCAGCATCAGTCCTTCCAATGAACACCCAGGACTGATCTCCTTTAGGATGGACAGGTTGGATCTCCTTGCAGTCCAAGGGACTCTCAAGAGTCTTCTCCAACACCACAGTTCAAAAGCATCAATTCTTCTGTGCTCAGCTTTCTTCACAATCCAACTCTCACATCCATACATGACCACTGGAAAAACCATAGCCTTGACCAGACAGACCTTTGTTGGCCAAGTAATGTCTCTGCTTTTTAATATGCTATCTAGGTTGGTCATAACTTAATAGTTAGTACAAGTTTTTAACTCTCCATGAGCCAAAATCTGAGCTTGGCTATATTATGTGAACCTCACTATTAGAACTACTGCCATCTCCTTTTCGTTACCAGTTCCATTACTCTTTCCTTTGTGAAACTTGAGACCACCTATGTCAACAGTAAGGAGAAGGAGCAGATGCTAGATCTTAGAAGGAGAAAGTCACGTAGAGAAGACTATGTTGAGCAGAGATGTGACTTTCAGTGTAGTGATGAAGCCAGCTTCAGGATAAACCACAGATCCCTAGTTTTAGGAAACCAAAAGGGATGGGGTACAAATGATTGGTCTATACATGTAAGGCTCTTCTGGCAGAGAGCAGATCAAAGAAGAAGAGTGAGAAGGTCTAAAAAGGCAAAGAGAGGGCATATGGTATATTCTAGGTATCTCTATCTCACTTTTTGAAAACTGATTTACAGCTATCTATTCCAGGACACAGAATTAGAAGGTAAAGCACTTACCCTTGGGGAATATTAAACAAAAAGAAAAAGTCCAGACAGTAAAAACCTCAAAGTAAAACAAATCTCATCCAAACTATTTGTTTTTGAGGATGAATCAGCAATCCGTGAGAAAACAATAATATGAACACTTTTCAGAACATTCTGGAACCTGTAATTGATAATCTAATTCTGGTTTCTTAGAGGCCCTTTGGCAAATAAAATTATCTATTACTCTAGTTTATCACTGTTGTTAATATTGGAGAACTGTAAAAAGAAAAAAAACTCATATAAACTATTAATATAAGATGAAATATCAAAATTATAAGACTTTCCAGAATAGTATATGGGGCAATTTCCACAGACAGGCCTGTATATATGTCACAATTTTCCAGCTTTCCCCAGATTCAAATAATAAAATACACACTACAGCTAGAGTCATATTTGTAGACTGATGGGCTAAGCACATTCTAATTTTAATTGTATACTTTGATTACTCTCTGATAGCTCCAAGTTTAATTGCTGGACTTTTGAAGCTAGACTTTTGACATATCTCCAATTTTTTAATGAAAGCAAATATTAAAACAACACTCATTTAAGTGAGTGAGCAAATATCCACATTTTTGCATGGATTCATCTACACCATTCCTGAGACCTGATATTTGTATTCTGTGGAGATGACTACCACAGAGGTGAAAAACAAAGACACTATTAAATATTGAAAATCCCCATGCATGTGTGCTTAGTCATGTCTGAGTCTTTGCACCTCCACGGACTGTAGCCTGACAGGCCCTTCTGTCTGTGGAATTCTCCAGGCAAGAATACTGGAGTGGGTTGCCATTTCCTCCTCCAAGGGAATCTTCCCAATCCAGGGATGGAACCAGTATCTCTTGGGTCTCCTGCATAGGCAGGTTGATTCTTTACCACTGGTGCCACCTGGGAAGCCCCAAAACCCCTAAAGTTAATTAAATTACAAGCTTTAAAGGGCCCCTTTCAATTAGGACCACTAGATAATACAATATCTAATGATACTCTTCAGAACTTTGTACCACAAATTATTGTGTTTTAATGTGTAAGCCATAATAAAGCCATTCTTCTACCATTATGGGCTTTGCAATATGCCCCATCTCTTAAATGCACATGGAAAAAACATTCTGCAAGTGACAAATTCCCTCACCAAAAATACCGTTAACACAACCTCCTAAACTTCTAGAATAAATAAATCCACAAAGACAATTTCTTAGGAAAGTTCAACCTGGACCAGAGAAAAAAATCAGGCTTCTAATCAGTAATCATAGGAAGTGCTGAACAAGGACATTGGATGAAGGTGGCTGACTAAACATAAGAACCCTCTCCTAGCCAAATCTCTTTTAAATGGTCATATATATATTTTACAAAATAATAAGTATAAAGTGGTGATAGAAAACTAGAATATCTTTTATCAATGAGCCATGCAATTTGAGGAATTAGTTACATATGTAAAACAGAGAAAAGCGACTCATGCAAACTACAGCCCAAAAGACATTAGGAGGAGGACAGAGGGACAGAGGTGAAATGTTTACCAAAGGATGATTCAATAACAGAGCAATGCATTAAAATGGTTGGGGAGATCCCCAGAGAAGGGATTACTTGGGTGAGTGCATGTGGAATATCTGGGCGGAATCTTCTCCTTTTCTGGGCCTCAGCTGCCTTTGCCCTCAGAGCAAAGTGGTGACAGTCAGTGTCTGAGTCACTGAAACCAGACATAATCAGACAGAAATCTCAGGCAGTCAACCAGCATTTCAATCCCATGGTTTCTTGAGGCCAGCTCTGATGTCAGAGCATATACCACAGCCAGCCAAACAGAAATTAACAAACAAAATCATAAGGATCTAGTGTAAGGAACGGAGAAGGCAATGGCAAGCCACTCCAGTACTCTTGCCTAGAAAATCCCATGGACGAAGGAGTCTGGTAGGCTGTGGTCCATGGGGTCGCTATGAGTTGGACATGACTGAGCAACTTCACTTTCACTTTTCACTTTCACGCATTGGAGAAGGAAATAGCAACCCACTCCAGTGTTCTTTCCTGGAGAATCCCAGGGACGGGGAGAGCCTAGGGGGCTGCCATCTATGGGGTCGCACAGAGTCGGACACGACTGAAATGACTTAGCAGCAGCAGCAGCAGTGTAAGAAAAATAGACTTTATTAGGGCTTCCCACATAGCTCAGTGTATAAAGAATCCAGCTGCAATGCCGGAAACAGGAGAAACGTGGGTTCTATTCTGTGGGTCATGAAGATCCCCTGGAGGAGGGCTTGGCAACCCACCCAGTACTCTTGCCTGGAGAATCCCAAAGAGAGAGGCACCTGGTGAACTACAGTCCACAGGGTTGCAAAGAGTCAGACACGACTGAAACAACTGAGCAAGCACACGTGCTTTATTACGTAAGTTGTCAAACCCAATTTTTGAAGAAATTGATTTCAATATTTAAGAGACCAAACAGGATTTGAAAGGCATTTAATTAACAGCTTTAGACTGAGCCAAATGTTATAAAAATATCAGAAATAGTAACATGACTTATCATAGATGTGGGCTTGCCTGGTGACTCAGTGGTAAAGAATCTGCCTGCAGGAGGACCAGGTTTGATCCTGGGTGGAGATCATCTGAAGAAGGAAATGGCAACCCACTATAGTATTCTTGCCTGGGAAATCCTATAGATATGGGAGCCTGGTGGGCTACAGTCCACAGGGTCACAAAAGAGTCAGACACGACTTAGAGAGTAAACAACAACATGTCATAGATGTAGATTACTCAGTTCAGTTCGGTTCAGTCACTCAGTCATGTCCGAATCTTTGTGACTCCATGGATTGCAGCATTCCAGGCCTCCCTGTCCATCATCAACTCCCGAAAATTACTCAAACTCACGTTCACTGAGCCTGTGATGCCATCCAACCATCTCATCCTCTGTTGTCCCCTTCTCCTCTCACATTCAATCTTTCTCAGCATCAGGGTCTTTTCTAATAAGTCAGCTCTTTGCATCAGGTGGCCAAAGTACTGGAGTTTCAGCTTCAACATCACTCCTTCCAATGAATATTCACTGGTTTCCTTTAGGATGGACTGGTTGGATCTCCTTGCAGTCCAAGGGACTCTCAAGAGTCTTCTCCAACACCACAGTTCAAAAGCATCAATTCTTCAATGCTCAGCTTTCTTTATAGTCCAACTCTCACATCCATATATGACTGGTGGAAAAACCATAGCCTTGACTAAACAGACCTTTGTTGGCAAAGAAATGTCTCTGCTTTAATATGCTGTCAAGGTTGGTCATAACTTTCCTTCCAAGACGTAAGCATCTTTTTATTTCATGGCTGCAGTCACCATCTGCAGTGATTTTGGAGCGCAAAAAGATAAAATCAGCCACTGTTTCCCCATTTATTAACCATGAAGTGATGGAACCAGATGCCATGATCCTAGTTTTCTGAATGTTGAGCTTTAAGTCAACTTTTTCACTCACCTGTTTCACTTTCATCGAGAGTCTCTTTAGTTCTTCTTCCCTTTCTGTCATAAGGGTGTTGTCATCTGCATATCTGAGGTTATTGATATTTCTCCCGGCAATCTTGATTCCAGCTTGTGCTTCATCCAGCCCAGCATTTCTCATGATGTACTCTGCATATACTCTGCATTCTATTTTATTCCCCCTCTATTTCTTTGCATTGATGACTGAGGAATGCTTTCTTATCTCTCTTTCCTATTCTTTGGAACTCTGCATTCTAATGGTATATCTTTCCTTTTCTCCTTTGCCTTTAGCTTTGCTTCTTCTCACAGTTATTTGTAAAGCCTCCTCAGACAACCATTTTGCCTTTTTGCACTTCTTTTTTTGGGGGATGGAATATAAGAGGGACACATAAAACAAAGTCAGATTATAAAAGCTGACAACAAAGATGACTAACAAAATGTTTTAACATGGAGTAGATAAAAACTTTTGCAAAGTATTTTATTATAGAATCAAATAGCTTAATAAATCAAAATTTTTTTCTAATTATCTAAAGCCTTCCATGCATGAAGATTTAAGGTAGAAATATGAGAATCAAAGGAGAAATCATAAAACAACAAAATAAGTGGGAACAAAAATAAAACCACAATAATGATACAACAGTTGAAGCACCCACACAATTTTAAACAAGTCTATCTAATGAGGGCTTCCCTTATTCATTACCTCAGTGGTGATGAATCTGCCTGCCAATGCAGGAGACACAGCTTCAATCCCTGTGTCTTGAAAATACCCTGGAGAAGGACATGGCAACTCACTCCAGTATTCTTGTCTGCAAAATCATGGACAGAAGAGACTGGTAGGCAACAGCCCATTGGGTTGCAAAAGAGGTGGACGTGACATAGTGGCTGAACAACAACAGCTATCTAACGAAGGACAAATTTCAGCATATTGAATTAAATGTAAAGATAAAAAAGCATTTAATAATTAGAAAGAGATAATTGTGGAAGTTTGCCAACATAGACTCATTATACACATACCTGGGATCCATGTAGAGGAGAATACAACAATCTGAACCTAAAAGAGTTAAAAATATAAATAAAGAAAAATTTCTGAGATAAAATTTTTGATTCAGTAAACAGAAGGTGGACACTGAATTGTAATTAAAATTGGCTCAGAATTATAAACACTACGACACTTTCATTTACATTTCCTGGACTTAAAACTGAAGAAAGATTCCTATGGATTTTAAGTCACCAAATCAAAATAAAATGGAAGAGTAACTTATTTTAAGCTACTTGTCAGATTGGTTTTAACCCTCACTACAGCATGTTTCATCGTTAGAAAGAAATAAAGCAATTCTAGGAAACCCTCAAGTAGGAAAAGTATGACTCAAATATTTTGTACTACTCTAAATTTTTGCTTATCTGTAAAAGCAACAGACAAGTGACCATAGATGACTCTTTTACTATTGCAAGCTTTGGAAGAAAGATTGCTCTAATTTGGATAGTTTACATTATTTCAAAAATAAAATTAAAAGGACTTACCAAAAGCTGGACTTCACAAAGACTTCAAGATGAAAATGTGGTTTTTGAACATCCTACAAAGGGAGGCAAATATAATGTTTCCCATGCTATTCTCCCAAGTATTCTTCTTTTCTCAGAGCATATTCCAGGAAATGGGTTTGTGTAAATGTTGTGCAAGTCTTCCCTGTGAAACTCTTTTTTATCTTACTTTCCAGTTACCTTCCTGGAACAATGAATACTGGAACTTGTACACAAGTAAAGAAAGTTCTTTTTTTCACATTTGTAGGCATAATTTTATTAGATTAAGCTTAGATATAAATGGTAAATATTTCTTATAATTTTAGATTACATTATGATAAATATTTTCCTTCTTAATGAGAACTATCTTCTTGATATTACACATTAGTAAGTAGATAAAAACCAAACATCTTTACTGTATAGCTCAGAAAACCCAGCTCAGTGCTCTGTGGTGACCTAAATGGGAAAGAAATCCAAAAAAGAGTGTTTATGTATATATGGCTGATTCACTTTTTGCTGTACAGTAGAAACTAACACACAATTATAAAATAACTATACATCAAAAGTTAATTTGAAAATGCTTGTTTCTCTTTTTTGGTCATTCTGTTTAGTTACTAAGGTATGTCCCACTCTTTGCAACCTCATGGACTGTAGCCCACCAGGTTCCTCTGTCCATGGGATTTCCCAAGCAAGAATCCTGGAGAGGGTTGCCATTTCCTTCTCTATGATTTCTATTCTGCATCTTAAGTCTGAAGATAAATGGCAGAGATTTTCTATTTGCTTTTCCCCATTCTATTTCCAATTCTACTATAAAGACATATATAAATTAAAAATAAGAGACAATTCTCCATGTTGAAAATAAAGGAGAGACTTCCCTCACCCCTTTTCGTAGAATGCTTACTTTAGAAAGCCACAATTGATAAGCTTTTCCTTTGTCTCTGAAACTTATGTAAATCTTTTAGAAATGAAATAAAATTCTTAAGAACTTTATGACCCAGCTATGTCTCTCTCTAGGAAACTGGAAGGCCTCGCCTTGAAATGAAATCAACAAGGAGGAGAGCATCCCAATCTTCTCATTTTTGAGGGAGAGTTGCAAAATCACCTCTTAAAATGAGAACAGAACTCTTTCAGAGAGGGGAAAAGGAAGTTGAGAGGGTTATGGGAAGCAAAGCATCCAAGCATTTTCATTGGTTGACTTGTGACCATTCTCACTGGCTGACTTCTCACTGCCAAGAGACAAGGAGTCTATCTTCTTCCAAGCTTCATTAGATACTGGTCACAGGGTGTGAGAGCTCCCCTTCTGGTCTCCCGACTTTTTAAAATTCAGCTTTCTGTTTATTAACTTACAGTCCAGTAAAATCTCACTGGAGATCCAATGCTTTATAACCAAGTTCAGTTTCTGTTCTAAGCCAATGTCTAACTATGCAGTAACATTGCAATTTTATTACAGGGTAGACAAATTCAAGGTTATTATTGATAAAAATCTTTGACTGTATAGTAAAATGTTTCTGTGCTTATGCTCAAAAATGTATTTTACCAATTATTGTCATCAGTTCTAGAGAATTCTTTTTTATAGTAGTAGTTACACAGCAGAAACTAAGAAAGACTGAAGCATGAAAAGTGACTTTATTAAGTTGCCATAACTGGATCTGAGCGGTTTTTATTTTGAAATAAAACTGCAAGCACTTAAATATTTTGAAGTTAACACTTTTTTAGGATAAACAGAGGAAATCCCCACATCTCTTGGTATCAAATTGTTCCAGGCTGTTTGGCTTCATAGAGAGTCTACATTGTAGACTTTGCTGCATTTTCACAACCTAAGATTCTACTTGTAGCTAGTGCTTTGATTTATAGCATAAACACTATCTCTGAAACCAGAGAGGCTAGTTATTTTATTACTTGGTAACTAGAATCTTAGGTTGTGAAAATGCAGCAAAGTCTACATTGAGAAGAGTATGCCCTCACAATCTGTAGCTCATATACCGAGTCTGTGTAAAATTTAAAGTAAATCATCTGAAAAATGAAGATATTTTGAAATGAAAACATTCATATTACTTTGAATTCTTATGTTCAACCATTACCTCACACTCATTTCAAAATCTTTCTGCGAACAGTTACATAACAGAAAAAGTGGTAGGTAAACTATAACACCAATGGAAATCTTTATAGAAAATTTAAATTTATCAAGTGACAAAAACATATACATTGTATTTTGTACTTGACATTATTCTTGTAGTTCTGATAACTTGTACAAAAATACTTAAGATTTTTAGGACTAATTTTTAGTTATTGGTGTCTAGGAAACTGTTATCATTTTCACAGTCTCTTGGGATGGGTCAGATACTAAATTTTCACTGCAATGGAAAGAATGCAGGCAGTGATACTTTTTCTTTTTGACTTAACAGAAAAGTTCTGAGATAAATACAAGGCTTTTTTTTTCCTGTTGTTCTTTCGGGGAGAATGTCATTTTCCATTTATCAATAACTAATTGAAAGACTATTGAAGCTTATGCATCTTTAATGAAAAGCCCTTATATTTACTTTATGGCACTACTGTTATTTGACATCCAGGCAACTGCATGGAAACTTTTAAATAATGGATATAGAAAAGTGAATGAGCTGCGAAACCCGACATGCTTAAAACAAAAAGATTACACTTTCACCTAAATGTGAAAATGAGTTGATTATTTCTACAAGGTAAAAAAAAAAAAAAAAAAAATTCGTTAGAAGGTAATTAACATAATAATAAAACATCACTTGTAAAGATTTTAAAAGATTAAATTATGAGAAAATGAGATTAAAATCTACTGGGGAATGCAACAGAGCAAAACAATTCTCTATGAAATAAGCTCACAGCTAAGGCATGCAATATCAGCTGTTAATTTTGTTGCAATGGCATGCTTAAATCTTCATCCTACGACACTGAACCTGTAGAATTACACAAAATCAAATACATATTTTAATAAATTGGAAGTGTGCTTCCCAGCTGACTCAGTGGTAAAGAACCAGCCTGCCAATGCAGGGGATTCTAGAGACTCCAGTTCGATCCTTGGGTCAGGAAGATCCCTTGAAGAAGGAAGTGGCTAACCCACTCCAGTATTCCCACTTGGAAAATCCCATGGACAGAGGAGCCTGGAGGATTACAGTCCATATGTTAGGGGAAGTACACTGACTGAAACCGCCCACCCTGGCCAGGCACCATACTGACCATTTGCATGAGTTGTTTTATGACAGGAGATCCTGGTAAGGAACATAGAACTAATAAGGCACCACCAACCACAAGAGTTCAGGAAAGGTCAAAAGGTGATACCATGCGTCCAACCACCTCCCAGAATCCTTCTCACTGGCATCTATCTTGGCTGAGCAATGCGTGCACCACCAGGAAGGACTCTGCTCAGAATGACTGGCCAAAGACAACCCGGAAACTAATCCCATCACCATCAAACCCGAGACTGTGAGCCAGAGCTGGCAGAGCTGTTCTCCTGGGCTCTCTTAGCCTGCTGCTCTCCTCCTGGCAGCCCCTTCCCGATAAAATATCTTGCTTTGTCTGCACATGTGTCACCTCAGATTCATTTCCAAGTGTTAGACAAGAGTGCATTTTCGGCCCTGGAAGGGGTCCCCCTTTCTGCAACTCATGGGGTCGCAAAGACTCAGATAAGAGTGAGTACACACACATGCCCATGTTTAAATTAGATCAACAATCAACCATAACACAAGTTCAAAAATATATAAAATAATGTCAGCATGTAATATAAAACAAAGTTTTAAGTTCTGTAAAACCTTTGAGAAATGGAGTATTTCCTGCCACATTAGTAAAAAGAATTTCACAGCCATCAATGATTGCAGCCCTTCAATGTGAGCTGGTGAGACCTGAGGGAACTCAGGAAGAAGAAACCTGCCGTTTAGCAGCCATCAAACTATAGCCACTCCCTACGGTGAACCCTGAAGGAGTCAAATCAAACTGATCACAAGGAACACAGCCTTGTCTAACTCAGTGAAGCTATGAGCCATGCCATGTAGGGCCACCCAAGACAGACGGGTCAAGATGGAAAGTTCTGACAAAATGTGTTCCACTGGAGAAAGGAATAGCAAACCGCTTCAGTATTCTTGCCTTGAGAACCCCATGAACAGTATGAAAAGGGAAAAATATAAGACACTGAAAGATGAACTTCCCAGGTCAGTAGGTGCCCAATATGCTACTGGAGATCAGTGGAGAAATAACTCCAGAAAGAATGAAGAGACAGAGCCAAAGAAAAACAAGGCCCAGTTGTGGATGTGACTGGTGATGGAAGTAAAGTCCCACGCTGTAAAGAGTGATATTGCATAGGAACCTGGAATGTAAGGTTCACGAGTAAAGGTAAATTAGAAGTGGTCAAACAGGAGATGGCAAGAGTGAACATCGACATTTTAGGAATCAGTGAACTAAAATGGACTGCAATGGGTAAATTTAACTCAGATGACCATTATATCTACTACTGTGGGCAAGAATCCCTTAGAAGAAATGGAGTAACCATCATAGTCAACAAAAGAGTCCAAAATGCAGTACTTGGGTGCAATTTCAAAAACAACGGAATGATCTCAAATATACAAGCAACTCTTGAAGCTCAATTCCAGAAAAATAAATGACCCAATCAAAAAATGGGCTAAAGAACTAAACAGACATTTCTCCAAAGAAGACATACAGATGGCTAACAAACACATGAAAAGATGCTCAACATCACTCATTATCAGAGAAATGCAAATCAAAACCACAATGAGGTACCATTACACGCCAGTCAGGATGGCTGCAATCCAGATCCAAAAGTCTACAAGCAATAAATGCTGGAGAGGGTGTGGAGAAAAGGGAACCCTCTTACACTGTTGGTGGGAATGCAAACTAGTACAGCCACCATGGAGAACAGTGTGGAGATTTCTTAAAAAACTGGAAATAGAACTGCCATATGACCCAGCAATCCCACTTCTGGGCATACACACTGAGGAAACCAGATCTGAAAGAGACATGTGCACCCCCCAATGTTCATTGCAGCACTATTTATAATAGCCAGGACATGGAAGCAACCTAGATGCCCATCAGCAGATGAATGGATAAGGAAGCTGTGGTACATATACACCATGGAATATTACTCAGCCATTAAAAAGAATTCATTTGAATCAGTTCTAATGAGATGGATGAAACTGGAGCCCATTATACAGAGTGAAGTAAGCCAGAAAGATAAAGAACATTACAGCATACTAACACATATATATGGAATTTAGAAAGATGGTAATAACAACCCTATATGCAAAACAGTAAAAGAGACACAGAAGTACAGAACAGACTTTTGAACTCTGTGGGAGAAGGTGAGGGTGGGATGTTTCGAAAGAACAGCATGTATACTATCTATGGTGAAACAGATCACCAGCCCAGGTGGGATGCATGAGACAAGTGCTCGGGCCTGGTGCACTGGGAAGACCCAAAGGAATCGGGTGGAGAGGGAGGTGGGAGGGGGGATCGGGATGGGGAATAAGTGTAAATCTATGGCTGACTCATACCAATGTATGACAAAACCCACTGGGAAAAAAATAAATAAATAAAGGAGAAATTGAAAAAAAAAACAAAAAACTGTGATCAAGATGGGATTTTCAAAGTCTGTTAATTTCATAACTATTTTATCTATGAATGAAGAAAAATAACACAATAAGAAATATGAAAAAAAAAAAAAAAGCTTAACATTCAGAAAACTAAGATCATGGCATCTGATCCCATCACCTCATGGGAAATAGATGGGGAGACAGTGGAAACAGTGTTAGACTTTATTTTGGGGGGCTCCAAAATCACTGCAGTTGGTGACTGCAGCCATGAAATTAAATGATGCTTGCTCCTTGGAAGAATAGCTTTGACCAACCTAGACAGCATATTGAAAAGCAGAGATGTTACTTTCCCAAAAAGCTTTATCTAGTCAAAGCTACTATTTTTCCAGTAGTCATGTGTGGATGTGAGAGTTGAACTGTGAAGAAAGTTGAGTGCCAAAGAATCAATGCTTTTGAACTGTGGTGTTGGAAAAACTCTTGAGAGCCTTTTGGACTTCAGGGAGATCAAACCAGTCAATCTCAATGGAAATTAGTCCTGACTATTCATTGGAAGGACTGATGCTGAAGCTGAAACTCCAGTACTTTGGCCACCTGATTCAAAGAAAAGACCCTGATGCTGGGAAAGATTAAAAGCAGGAGGAGAAGGGGACGACAGAGGATAAGATGGTTGGATGGCATCACCGACTGGATGGTCATGAGTTTGAGCAAGCTCCAGGAATTGGTGATGGACAGGGAAGCCTACCATGCTGCAGTTCATGGAGTCACAAAGAGTTGTAAATGAGCCACTGAACTGAACTGAGACTGCAGCCATTCCCTAAGGTGAGCCCTGAGGGCATACCTAAAGAGCTCAGGATGTGAAAACAGGATCCTGGCTCCAGATAGCTGAGGTCCATATCAAAGGAATAATTTTAGTGTTCCCAGACTCTTCCATTTCTACTACAAGGAAAAAAACTAAATTCTTTTACTTGTGATATCTGTTTTTCTTTAATTTACAAAAAAAAAAAACTTTTGATGTTTACACTACCTGCCTTTTGTTACAAAACATCTATTTACCTGGCTAGTCCCCTTGTCTCCTTGAGTAGTTCTTTCACCTAGGTCACTTGAGATGATGTCTCCTGGGCTTGAAATTCTAAAATTCCCACCAAATATAACATAACCTTCAACTTTTAAGTTGTCAATATTTTTTAAGTCAACATCTTTCTGTTGAAGCTAAGAAAAATTATAGTTATACCATATGGTACATACATTTATTAAATGTATGACTTCACAATCATTCTAATTGATGAAGTAAGCTATATATATATATAAATTCATACAAACTGCCAAAGCCTTTGACTGAGTGGATCACAATAAACTGTGGAAAATTCTGAAAGAGATGGAAATACCAGACCACCTGACCTGCCTCTTGATAAACCTATATGCAGGTCAGGAAGCAACAGTTAGAACTGGACATGGAACAAAAGACTGGCTCCAAATAGCAAAAGGAGTATGTCAAGGCTGTATATTGTCACCCTGCTTATTTAAATTATATATATGCAGAGTACATCATGAGAAACGCTGGGCTGGAAGAAGCACAAGCTGGAATCAAGATTGCCAGGAGAAATATCAATAACATCAGATATGCAAATGACACCACCTTTATGGCAGAAAGTGAAGAAGACCTAAAGAGCCTCTTGATGAAAGTGAAAGAGGAGACTGAAACAGTTCACTTAAAGCTCGACATTCAGAAAACTAAGATCATGGCATCTGGTCCCATTACTTTATGGCAAATAGATGGGGGAAACAGTGGCTGACTTTAATTTTTGGGCCTCCAAAATCACTGCAGATGGTGACTGAAGCCATGAAATTAAAAGATGTTTGCTCCTTGAGAGAAAAGTTATGACCCATCTAGACAGCATATTAAAAAGCAGAGATATTACTTTGCCAACAAAGGTCCGTCTAGTCAAGGCTATGGTTTTTTCAGTAGTCATGTATGGATATGAGAGTTGGACTATAAAGAAAGTTGAGCATTGAAGAACTGATGCTTTTGAACTGTGGTGTTGGAGAAGACTCTTGAGAGTCCCTTGGACTGCAAGGAGATCCAACCAGTCCATCCTAAAGGAAATCAGACCTAAATGTTCATTGGAAAGACTGATGTTGAAGCTGAAACTCCAATACTTTAGCCACCTGATCGGAAGAACTGACTCATTTGAAAAGACACTGATGCTGGAAAAGATTGAGGGCAGGAGGAGAAGGGGCTGACGGAGGATAAGATGGTTGGATGGCATCACCAACTCAATGGACATGAGTTAGAGTAAACTCCAGAATTTGGTGATTGACAGGGAGGCCTGGCGTGCTGCAGTCCATGGTTTCGCAGAGTTGGACACGACTGAGTGACTGAACGGAGCTGAACTGAAGCATATTGTATACCTTGATTTCTGCTTGTCTTCCTTTCTGAATAAAACCCATACATATTTAATGTATATATCCAGCTTGTTAACTTTCTCACCAGGTAAGATGAAGGTAGTCAAGGTTGTATGGCTAGAAGATATTTTGGAACTATGTGAAATCATTCATAATTTGTAAGAAGACCTGGATTTGTAATAAATGTTTTGTTGTGATATTTATCTGGAAGAATAAGTTTTGGTGTTAAAATGCAATTTATTGCTTCTTAAAATGTATTTGGCAGCACAAAACATTACAGCCTTCCAGAAAGAAAACTATTTTGACAAAAGAAAATTTAAATATTTTATATTTTTGTTTAAAAGCACATTTCATTGATAATCATATAAAATAACATTGTCGTCAATGTGAATGAAATCAGAACTTTAAATTAAAAATATTAGAAATAAGTATTTACCTTAAGTGCCCTTCAGTATATATGAAAATAAGGGGAATAAAAATGCTGTATCTGACACATATTAACCACAAGAAGATTCTGTGACTATGTAACTCTCAGGGAAAACAGTTTAAGGAAGGAAACATTAGTCAGGTTAAAAGGGTCATTGTAAAATGATTTTTTAAAAAACTCACTAGGAAGATATAACAAGAAAAAAGGTATAGAAATCCATTTTCCTGTTACTTATGAATGTATGATTCTCAAAAAGCTTCAAACTAGATTAGTCCTACTTGAACAAACTTCTCCTTATTCCTTGACATCTCTCCTTGAAAGTTTAGAACACATTTCTCCCACTAAGCCTACCAGTATTGATTTTTTTCTAGCCCATTTCTACCTCCCCCTATGCCTTTATATAGTGTACCCTATATTGAGTTAGATAGAAAGTCTCACAGGAGCTTTGTATTTTATGTGTTTATAAGTGCCATGTACCCTTACAACTATTATAAATAAATAATAATGACCATCTTGGGATAACAATAAAACATAAAAGTGTCAACCTTTCAGACAAAAATGAGTTACCTTCCTTTCTTTAACTGTGCCTTAGAGATGCATTCTTGTAAAATTCCAGAAAGTCTTTCAAGCATATTATTTAAGTTAGAAAAGAAAAAATAATGCTGTCAGTCTAAGGTGAACAACCGTTTGGTCTGCCTCATTTTAGCACTGAAAATCAAGTTTCTCAAGTTGTAATTCAATCTCAAGGAAACTGGGCTATCTTGTTGCCTAAATAATCTCACTCTTCTTTTAAGAAATCTATAGCACATACAACTCATACTTTTTACTTAAATTTTATTAAGTACATGTTTGGGCAACAACCAAATTAATATCCATAATAGAGAAAAGTATAACAGTTTTTAAAAATCAAAGTCTTCTATTTCTATTGCTACAAAAGGAAAATGTCTATGATTTTGTAGCCTACATATCTCCTTCTATTTTGGTTAAATATAGTGTTTTTATTAAATGGAAATTTGCAAAATGGTGGAATATGACTTCCTTTAGATTAATATGTATTGTCAAGTCTCTAGTACTCCTTGAGTTTTTATGAAGCATCGTAGAGAAACTCACAGTTATTTTCAGCCATCATACCATCTGGTAAGTTCAAGAAAGTGAAAAAGCTATTAAGTTATTTATCAATTTTTAGAAAGAATACTTTAGAGTTTGATAACATTGCATGTGCCTATATTGACAGCTATTTTTTTTAGCTAAGGAAGTGATTAGGGTATAGAGCTTACAAGTAAAGAAATACATATAATTAAAATATAACATATTTTCATAAGTAAATAATATAAACCTCTCTGCTCTCTGAATTTAAAGTATATTTTTCATATGCAATAACAGAAAATTTGGTTTTTCTCTTGCAGTCAGGATGGTTCTGGACCCCCAATAATATATTCTCAAAAATGTTCATCTAATCACAAAACTGTACCCTAAGTGGGAGTTCCAAAGAGAAATAATACATGACCCAGCCTTTAAGGGACTAATATTCTGTGAGAAGTCAAAGGTGAAAAAATGATTTTATTAAAGTGGAACACAATACAATGGTATATAGAAGGTACCCTCACTATAAGAAGTTATTAAGGTGTATAGTAAAAGCTTTACAAAGGATATGATGCTTGAATTAGACTTTGAATTCATTCATTAATTCCTTCATTTATTCAAGCATGAATGTATGTCTCAAAATTATTAGGCATCAATATTGTGCCAGGCACCATGCTTAGTGCTGACTCTATGTTGTAAACAAGAGAGGCTTCTGACATCACACAGCATATACTCTATTAGGAAAAAGAGCTGATAAACATGTTCACAAATAAATGCAGCACATTAGTTACAGATGCTGCCAAATGTTGTAAAAAAAATTAGGAATTATTCAGGCAGATTGGAGTGGGGTGGACAAGGGTTTTCAAGGAGACAGGCAAGTCCTATTAAGTTTTCTGACTTACTTCTACAACACAGTTGGCATGCTACATAAGTGGTCACCAACATCTTTCCTTTTTTCTTGGTAACTCTCTTAAAAAGTGCATCTCATTATTACAACCATCACATTCTAATATGTCTCTGATTGTTCAGCCTTTTAATTTCACATCATTTCCCCCCATTTATTGCCTTGCCAGACTTTTTATTTAATAACATTTTCCTACCTACAAACTTTCCCTAATGCTGTTTCCTATTCTTTCTCTAGTATGACCAAAGATAAAGGGAGTTGGAGAGTAACGGGATGAATATCAAACCAGAAAGCCAAATCTTCTATATAACTTCCAGGGAAATACACATAGGAGCAGGAAGAGCTAAATAAAATCAAGAATAAACCTGGATAGAGGTGAAAATGATGTAGAAGAGAGAAAAAGAAAAAGATCAGAGCAAGAAAAGTAGGTCCAAAATTTTCCAATTAACACGGATGAAACACAGTTCTACCAACTAAGGGAGAGGGTCAGCTTCAGATGAAAGTTTAGGGTTGTTAGAAACTCACCAACACTTTGACCTTGGGTATCAGTTCCTGGCTTTATATGAATTGTACAAATGACTATCCTAAGCAACATGTACCTCTAGAATGCTCTATCAGTGTAGATCTATGCTTTCTCTTGCTAAGTCTAGCCCCCTGTGAGGTCCGCCCAGCACATTCACTACCTGTCCCAACAACTAAAAATGAAGAATTAGCATGCACAGTACATAAGGGCTTATATTCCTGATGCCATAATTGTCTGCTTTAGAACCACGGCCTGAAGAGAATGGTTATCTTCCTCAAAGAAGCTGCTCGGGGTCTACCTTGCTCCTGTGTGTGCCAGCTAACTCGCTTCAGTTTGTGTCCGACTCTGCGACCAACATCTTTTAGGATGTGAAATAGCTTAACTGGAATTCCATCACCTCCACTAGATTTGTTCATAGTGATGCTTCCTGAGGCCCACTTGACTTCACATTCCAGGATCTGGCTCTAGGTGAGTGACCACACCATTGTGATTATCTGGGTCATGAAGATCTTTTTTGGATAGTTCTTCTGTGTATTTTTGCCACCTCTTCTTAATATCTTCTGTTTCTGTTAGGTCCGTACCATTTCTGTCCTTTATTGAGCCCATCTTTGCATGAAATGTTCCCTTGGTATCTCTAATTTTCTTGAAGAGACCTCTAGTCTTTCCCATCCTATTGTTTTCCTCTATTTCTTTGCATTGATCACTGAGGAAGGCTTTCTTATCTCTCCTTGCTATTCTTAGGAACTCTGCATTCAAATGGGTATAGCTTTCCTTTTCTCCTTTGCCTTTCACTTCTTTTCTATTCACAGCTATTTGTAAGGCCTCATTAGACAGCCATTTTGCTTTTTTGCATTTCTTTTTCTTGGGGATGGTCTTCATCCCTGCCTCCTGTACAATGTCATGAACCTCCGTCCATAGTTCTTCAGGCACTCTATCAGATCTAATCCCTTGCATCTATTTGTCACTTTCACTGTATAATCATAAGAGATCTGATTTAGGTCATACCTGAATGGTCTAGTATGGTCTTCCATACTTTCTTAAATTTAAGTCTGAATTTGGCAATAAACAGTTCATGGTCTGTGCCGCAGTCAGCTCCCAGTCTTGTTTTTGCTGTCTGTGTAGAGCTTCTCCATCTTTCGCTGCAAAGAATATAATCAATCTGATTTCAGTGTTGACCATCTGGTGATGTCCACGTGTAGAGTCTTCTCTTGTGTTGTTGGAAGAGGGTGTTTGCTATGACCAGTGTGTTCTCTTGGCAAAATTCTGTTAGTCTTTGCCTTGCTTCATTCTGTACCCCAAGGCCAAATCTGCCTATTACTCCAGGTATTTCTTGACTTCCTACTTTTGCACTCCAGTCCGCTATAATGAAAAGGACATCTTTCTTGGGTGTTAGTTCTATAAGGTCTTGTAGGTCTTCATAGAACCATTCAACTTCAGCTTCTTCAGCATTACTGGTCGGGGCATAGACTTGGCTAACTCTGATATTGAATGGTTTGCCTTGGAAACTAACAAAGGTCTGTCATTTCAGAGATTGCACCCAAGTACTGCATTTAGGATTCTTTTGTTGTCTATGATGGCTACTCCATTTCTTCTAGGGGATTCTTGCCTACCGTAATAGATATAATGGTCATCTGAGTTAAATTCACCCATTCCAGTCCATTTTAGTTCATTGATTCTTAAAATGTCAATGTTCATGCTTGCCATCTTCTGTTTGACCACTTGCAATTTGCCTTGATTCATGGACCTAATATTCCAGATTCCTACGCAATATCACTCTTTACAGCATGGGGCTTTACCTCCATCACCAGTCACATCCACAACTGGGTGTTGTTTTTGCTTTGGCTCCATCTCTTCAATCTTTCTGGAGTTATTTCTCCACTGATCTCCAGTAACATATTGGGCACACACTGACCTGGGGAGTTCATCTTTCAGTGCCTTATATTTTTCCCTTTTCATACTGTTCACAGGGTTCTCAAGGCAAGAATACTGAAGTGGCTTGCCATTCCCTTCTCCAGTGGACCATGTTCAAGTGGGCCTTAGAAAGCATCACTATGAACAAAGCTAGTGGAGGTGATGGAATTCCAGTTGAGCTATTTCAAATCCTAAAAGATCATGCTATGAAAGTGCTGCACTCAGTATATCAGAAAATTTGGAAAACTCAGCAGTGGCCACAGGACTGGAAAATGTCAGTTTTCATTCCAATCCCAAAGAAAGGCAATGCCAAAGAATGCTCAAACTACTGCACAATTGCACTCATCTCATACACTAGTAAAATAATGCTCAAAATTCTCCAAGCCAGGCTTCAACAGCATATGAACTGTGAACTTCCAGACGTTCAAGCAGGATTTAGAAAAGGCAGAGGAACCAGAGATCAAATTGCCAACATCCATTGGGTCATAGAAAAACCAAGAGAGTTCCAGAAAAAAACATCTATTTCTGCTTTATTGAGTATGCCAAAGCCTTTGACTGTGTAGACAACAAATTTTGGAAAATTCTTCAAGAGCTAGTAGTACCAGACCACCTGACCTGTCTCTTGAGAAATCTGTATGTAGGCCAGGAATCAACAGTTAGAACTGGATATGGCAGGCACAACAGGCTAGCTCCAAATCGGGAAAGGAGTACGTCTAGGCTGTATATTGTCACCCTGCTTATTTAACTTATATGCAGAGTACATTATGAGAAATGCTGGACTGGATGAAGCACAAGCTGGAACCAAGATTGCTGGGAGGAAGATTAATAACTTCAGATATGCAGATGATACCACCCTTGTGGTAGAAAGCAGAGAAGAACTAAAGAACCTCTTGACGAAAGTCAAAGAGGAGAGTGAAAAAATTGCCTTAAAACTCAATGTTCAGGAAATGAAGATCATGGCATCTGGTCCCATCACTTCATGGCAAATAGATGGGGGAACAATGGAAACAGTGACACATTTTATTTTCTTGGCCTCCAAAAACACTGCAGATGATGACTGCAGCCATGAAATTAAAAGACACTTGCTCCTTGGAAGAAAAGTTATGACCAATCTAGACAGCATATTAAAAAGCAGAGACATTACTTTGCCAAGAAAGGTCCATCTAGTCAAAGCTATGCTTTTTCCAGTAGTCGTGTATGGATCTGAGAGTTGGACTATAAAGAAAGCTGATTGTCGAAGAATTGCTGCTTTTGAACTGTGGTGTTGGAGAAGACTCTTGAGAGTCTCTTGGACAGCAAGGAGATTCAACCAGTTCTTCCTAAAGAAATCAGTCCTGAATATTTATTGGAAGGACTGATGTTGAAGCTGAAACTCCAATACTTTGGCCGCCTCATGTGATGAGTTGACTCATTTGAAAAGACACTGATGCTGGGAAAGACTGAAAGCAGGAGGAGAAGGGGCTGACAGAGGATGAGATGGCTGATGACATTACCGACTCAATGGAAATGAGTTTGAGTAAATTCCAGGAGTTGGCCGTGGACAGGGAGGTTGGCATGCTGCAATCCATGGGGTTGCAAAGACACGACTGAGAGAATGAACTGATCTCAACTGAAGTGCAAAACCATATGAAGTGTAACCCACCAGGCTCCTCTGTCCATGTGATTCTCCAAGCAAGAATACTAGAGTGGGTTGCCATTTCCTCCTCCAGGGGATCCTCCCTATCAAGGGATCAAACACATGTCTCTCATGTCTCCTGCACTGGCAGTCTGGTTCTTTATCACTTCTGCCACCTGGGAAGCCCTTGACGCTACCTTGAGCAAATTCCATTGATATCAGTTGCTTGGATGAAAGACTTTAGCAGATTATAACAATAATTTTAAAAAATATGTTTCAAGGTATTACTGTCTTAACTGTTAAAAAAAAATGAGGGGAGAAAATGGTTACTTAAATAGAACTGTGAAATGATTCACAATCTCACTGATGCTTGTGCTACTTTTATACCCTCTTCACTGTTAGTGTTTTATTTATGGGGTAAGTGAAGCATTCATTTAGAGATTGTCATTTCCTTCATTTCTTTAAAAGGGAGCAGAAGAGCCTGTTTAAAAGGAGATATCTTGGCTTGGTGCCCAATTCTCCATTCCTTTCAGTTAGTGTTGTACTAATTAGTTCAGCATGATCATCCAAATGTCAGATAGTATTTAATTCAATTAAGTTCATTTCCACCCAACACCTTTCCATAAAAGTGAACAATGACTTATTGTTTGTTTTCATCAATAATTTGTCATAGTGAATGCTCTACATTCAGGGATAGCATTTGTTACTCTGGCAGATCAAAAATTCTGTACACATACAGAGACAAGTAAACACCAGTTTGCTGATAAATTCTAGCATGAAAAATGCACTTGCTTTACTAATGAACTATTTCATAAACAATGAATTTTTATTATGTAACTTTTATGTGTCTTTAGGAACATTTCATTTTGACTTTCTAAATAAAGGTGGACAGTGTAGGGCATATGATTTTTTCCATATAAACCTAAAAGAATTTTTTATTATACTTTCACTGAGAACTTAACATTATAAATATTTGCCCTCAATGTTTCTTAGTATGATATTTAAAAATTACATGCAACTTTATTATCTGTGACATGACAGCTTAGCAGCCAATTAAATTCTAAAAGTCAGTGTACTTTTAAATGTAAAAAAAAGCAGGCATGGGAGAAATATTCTGTACTGAGCAATTATGAGTAAGATGTTTTTAAGAATGTATAAAGTTACTTTTGCAAATGCATTTTACTTCCATATTCTGGCAGAATTACTAATGTCTGTCTATGTATCAAGAGATTCATATTTTAAAGTATTATCAAATTTTTCTCTATTTGGTATGAATTTGCTCTCAAATGTGTTCTAATTCTCTCAGTGCATCTGGATAAAGACATTTGCCAAGAAGATAAGCAGGCATGACTCCTAAAATGGCTAATTTTTTGGTCCAGAGAGGAATGAGGTTTGTTAATGAATAGAAATGTAAACATTTGTTGAATAAGATATAAGCCTGTTTATAGTACAAATGTGAAACTATTTGTAGCTATAGCAAACAAAATAAACAGAACTACTAAATCTCACTAATATTCACAAGACACTAATATTCATAATACTTGGACATTTACTCTGGAGAATTCTTGGCTTCCTTGATTTGATATAAATGTTCACCTAGGACTGGTTTAATGTAATGGAAATATAGGAGTCTTTCTAGATGGCATGGTTTTGAGATATTATTTCTGGTCTACACTTAAAATCCTTCGAGTCTGCTTGGGAATAAAGGCAAAACACATGATAATGGGTTTGCCAAGATGGCATCAGTGGGAGGTGAGGAGCACCCAGGGCACCTAAGATGGGGAGGCATGTAGACCATGAATGGAGAATTTCATATTTGCTGTAGATTTTTATTTTTAGAATTAATGTTTAACTTTCATAAATGTTGACAAGATTTCCCATATCTTAGTATTCATTAGGTAAAAGTGTATTCATAGGGAAAACTAGATCTTAATGCCAGTAAAAGGATCACATTTTGTTCTAAAATATAACATTTAAAGATAAACCATTTCTCATAGTAAAATTTTTAAGCTCAATGCTTTTAATAAGTTGATTATTTGAGAAAAGTTGAGAAGGTAAAAACTGCTATTTATGATTGCTTCTTCAGGCAGTGGGTAGAGAAGCCCCTAAAGAACTGTAAGGAAGGAAGCCAAAGACAGACAAATAATAGGTTCAGGTAAGAGAAGCACCCAATGCCATGTAAAAGCAGAAAACCGGGCCTGGTGCCCTGGGAAGACCCAGAGGAATCGGGTGGAGAGGGAGGTGGGAGGGGGGGTCGGGATGGGGAATACATGTAAATCCATGGCTGATTCATGTCAATGTATGACAAAAACCACTACAATATTGTGGGGTGATTAGCTTCCAACTAATAAAAATAAATGAAAAAAAAAGAAAAGAAACCAAGAAAAGCAGGACTTCTAAGGTTCAAGTAAGTGATCAGGAACAAAGAGATCCGGAGAAGCTGAAGCAGCAGTAGGAGAAGGGTTGGTCAAAATATTGATGAATCAGAAATATTCACCAGTTGAAGGAGCTAGGGCGATGTAACTGGAGAACAGAGATACAGAGCCAGAGTAATGGAAAAAGAAATGATTCTGAAACTGGGGCTATTTACTCCCACACAGCCCAACTTACTTTCTTCTTATCTCATGCCAATGAGTTTCAGTCCTGAGTAACTCTTGCCTGGATGCCTATAGGTATTAGCATCCAAAAACAAAGACCTGACTTCTGCGGGATTGCCAGAGCAGAAAGTCACAATTTTCTGGGAGAGATAGTTCTTATGTTGATCATTTAAGCCTGTGTTTTCATAAAATGTTAATATGACAAGGCTTAGTTAGTAGATGTTAACTGCTGAGAGTGTCTAGAGGAGATATGAGCTCATATCAGAGAATAACTCCAACATAATGCTTTTCTTTTAAATCAGTGAACACAAAGATCCTTTTCCTTTTTGCTGCATAGGAAAATTCAGAATGTCATTGTGGAACACCCTGCAGTTATTGCACATCAAAGAAATGTTTCCATTTTAGTCTGGCATCTGAAACTCCACATATACCTACAAGTATATAATAGTTATTGTCAACATCTCATGTCTCCAACTTTAATGTTCAGCGTTTAGAGTGCAGTCGGCATGATGTTCTGCTCAGAGACTGTTCTTAAAATCCCAAATGAGAAGAAATTGTGTGGTGCTTTTGGGCATGAACACATGATGCTGTGGTGATGTACCAGGAGATAAATATACAAGTCAATCTAAGAAGAATTTTTCAGAACTTTATGACCCTAGGATCATACCTGGGCACTCAAATGGCAAAGTAGACTTGTGACAGAAGATCCCAGAGGATATTTTTCCCCATTTACAAAAAATGGAAAGTCAGGCCTGTAAAGACAGTCTGAGGTTTTGTTAATTTTTTAAAATAAAGGATATTTAAATGTAACATTGATTAACTAGTCTGCTTATTCATTCATTTAGTTAAATTCCACAAACCTTTCAAAGAGAAATGAGATACAAAGTGACAAAAATATGACTCCTTACTTTTAGGACTATATATACGGAAGAGACCGATAAATACAATTAACTATGATTTATGACAAAAAGTGTTGAGTCAGCTATAGAGTCACCTCAAGATCAATATGTGCAAAAAGAGTATAATGCTTGCTAGGAAATCAGGGGTATTTCCTTGGAAGATATGGGATTTGAGCATTTGTACTAAGTATTAAAAATTAGGTAAGATTTCAGCAGTCAGAAGTGGAGAGAGAGAAAGGAGTTCATGGAAAGAGACTAGCAGTGAAGGCTAGTAGGCAATGTGTAGACATCAAAAAAGTGGACTAGTGCAACTGGAATGTAGGGAACAAGGAATAAGACTGGAAAGGCAAATGGGGTTGAGATCACAGAGGGCCAAGTAGCTGGATGGTATTCCTTAAGAAATACCTAGTCATTGCACAGTTGAATATTTGCAATTATATTCCATGTAAAAACTAAGATCATGGCATCTTGTCCCATCACTTCATGGCAAATAGATGGGGAAACAGTGGACACAGTGACTGACTTTATTTTGGGGGGCTCCAAAATCACTGCAGATGGTGACTGCAGCCATGAAATTAAAAGACACTTGCTCCTTGGAAGAAGACCTATGACCAACCTAGACAGCTTATTAAAAAGCAGACACATTACTGCCAACAAAGGTCCGTTTAGTCAAAGCTATGGTTTTTCCAGTAGTCATGTACAGATGTGAGAACTGGACTATAAAGAAAGCTGAGTGCCGAAGAATTAATGCTTTTGAACTGTGGTGTTGGAGAAGACTCTTGAGAGACTCTTGGACTGCAAGGAGATCCAACCAGTCCATTCTAAAGGAAATCAGTCCTGAATATTCATTGGAAGGGCTGATGTTGAAGCTGAAACTCCAATACTTTGGCCACCTAATACGAAGAACTGACTCATTGGAAAAGACCCTGATGCTGGGAAAGATTGAAGGCTGGAGGCAAAGGGGAGGACAGAGGATGAGATGGTTGGATGGCATCACCAACTCAAAGGACATGAGTTTGAGTAACCTCCGGGAGTTGGTGGTGGACAGGGAGGCCTGGGATGCTGCAGTCCATGGGTCGCAAAGAGTCGGACATGACTGAGCAACTGAATGGTTATCCTGCTGTGAAAGAGTAAAATCCAAATCTGGACACAGAGGGAAAAAAAAAAGAAATGTTAAGTCATAAAATATTTTAGTGCATGACAGAATAGAGTTTTTAGGAAAATCATGTTCCACTCAATATGTCAACTGTACATTTGATTCTTGATCTCATTGCCCAGATGGCAGATTGCAGGTCTGCTGTCAGAGAATTACTGCTTTCCCCCTATTCTCAGATAGATTTTCCCTTCAGATTCTAACATTTGAAGATCTATTACAAGCCTCTGACTTATAGTATTGAATTATTTGGCTAAGCCATAGACATATCTGTTTATTATAAATTTTTGCCTTAAATCTTGGTTAAAAACAAGCTTACTTTGTGATAAAATTTTGGCATGAATGTCATCTTGCTCTGATGACATTAACTAAATCTATGTTTCAAAATCAATCTGACTGTTGTTACTTTAACCTGATTCTTCGCATGAGACCCATGGAGATTACTCATCTTGCATCAAAATATGATGTAGGAATAAGATAACTGAATTGACAAGTATTCCTTAGAGCAACCCTATCCACTATTTCTCTCTCCAAAAGAGTTTTGACAGCTTGTCAAACATCTTCTTATAAAGAAATCATATGACTACCTTCATCAGACTACCTGTTGGTTCACACCCATTCAAGCTTGAAACAGAATCACTGTTTTCCCATTGGTTTCTATTGCTGTAAGAATTACTCAGCCCCACATATCCTGAGAGGCAACATGGTCTATTCAGTCAGGCAACAAAGATAAAGTTTAAAGTTTGGGCATCTATTTCTTTTTTTGTTTTTCCCCACAGATTTGTCATATGACTTTAGAAGAAATTTCTTCATTCTATTTTCTCTTGCCTGGTTCCTAAACTTCCCTTATGGAATTGATACTTGCCATCTGTCATTAAGAAGATGAGGCTGATGTATAAGGCATACCCTATAGAGGAGAGTATTATTTCTAAAAGCTCTTGAGAAGATATTTATTGAGAAAATACTTACCCTCTTTGCTCCTCTAATTGTAAGTTCTTCCATGGTGATTCACTGCATATCTCCATATAAAAATACTTGTTACGTTTTGCCTTTCTTCTTAAGATGTTAGATCTGTCAAAGGGAAATTATCCATGTAACTCTTCTGTTTGGGGGATAAAAATGAAATCTCAGTTAATTTTAAAGAAATAAAAATGGATTCCTCTGCTCTCCCTCTTTCTCTCTCTTTTATTCTTGAGAATGATTACAAGTGTATACATTCATGCAGTACCCCTACCTAATTTTGAGATGTATACATTTATTGTTTTTTAAATCTTAATTTTCTCGCTGATAAGCTTATTTAGTAGTTCAATTTTACTCTGAGTATGCATGAAAGGCAGAAGATTCAGGGATGGATTTGAACAACTCAATGCTTACTATCACAGAAATAGCTTCAAGTTCTCTATGCATAGCAATCTATCTTTAAGAAACAAAATGGTTTGCAATATATCAATAAGGACTTTAAAGGGATATCTGAAAATTAAATTATCAATGTGAAATTGCCTTTCAGTCACATGGTGCTCTGCAAATTTTTATTACTGTTATCATTTTAAATAATTCTGTTGCAAGTTTTCTGCGTTAGAGAAAGAAGTAAGTTTTAGAACTGCTACCTGTTAGGATTTCTTTAAAAAAACAAGAAGAAAGTAAATAAAAGAGAAAACATGAATGCCAACTAGAGTAAAAGTTGGTCAGATGTGGCCTTTTAGTTCTCTTAACTTAAGAGTACTATGAATAGTACTAGTACTATTCATTTAAGCTGGTCCTTACATATGAAATTTCTCTACATTTTTCTCAAGTTCCAATGGATGACCACTGGAACGTGGTTTGTAAACTTTGGGGTAATTATTTATGCATTATTTCTATCCTAGCCTTTTGAGAGAATTAATGGCAAACATTTTACATTTCTGTACTAATCAAATGATTTCTTCTATACATTTATGCATACATATGTTGAGCCTATTTACCTGAAGTAATATGATTGACTTTTAAATCACTATTTTAAAATGCTTTCACTTCTGATAGATTTGGCCTGTCTTTCTTAATGTTAATTTTAGAAAACTTCAATTTCTATCTGGAGAGTAGGTTTCAGAAAAGTTTAGACACATCTAAGTTCTTCCAAACATTTTAAATCTCAATAACAAAGAAGCTCTTGATTTTCTTTGGATTTGAAGCAACTATTGCCAGAAAAAATGAAGTCCACAGTTTTTTTGAGCTTTTCCTTTCCTGTAATTATTTTTATTGTATTATATTATACTCACTTGAAAACTTGATAATTTGCTTAGATTTCAGAGTTTCATTGTTATTTTCATTCTGGGATTGAAATGCATTTCTATCAACAAATACAAAATCTATAGCAACTAATTTGTCACCTTTGAATATGATTTATTGTCATCTCTCTAAAATCTATGAATTTTCAACATGGAAGGTATTATCTTTTTAGGAGATGTCATAATTCATATTCAGAGTGATTAACCCATATTGTATTTAAACTTGTTTACTTTCCTCCATCCTAGAACAAAAATAATTAGGTTGAAGGGATTCTTTGTGACCTCTAGTACTATTCATTTAAGCTGGTCTTTACATATGAAATTTCTCTACATTTTTCCAAGTTCCAAGTAACTGAAAATTCTCAAGGGCTAAGAAGATGCTATTACAGTACAAAGATCATCAGCATATCCCAAGGACTAAAGAACAATACAAAGAACTGGAGATTATAATGATTTTCTTCTCAAATATTTACCTAATGTCTACTAAACTGCTGCATACAGATCATTTAATTAAACCTTGTTTAATAAATGAATGAACTTTGTAGAAAATCTTGCATTTAATTTTTTTAAACTTAACTTACTGTGGTATTAACACATTTTACTACATTATCAAATGTCTAGATTTTTTTTTTTTTACTTTGCCGGGGATGATTTTTTATAATTAATTTGATTTTATAATACACAGCTTATGACATGTCTATGCTTGGAAGGTATTCAATAAATAACAGTCAATAGAAAAAACTAGGCACTTTCCACAAAACAAGTTTTAAGCTAGTCTGAATAGTTTCTTTAACATTTTAATATTTATTTAATATACTATCTCAAAAGTTATATTGGTTTTATTAAAGACTGAATTGAATTAGGCAAGAGTTCTACAATCTGAAAGGATCATGACAAAAGTTTATGGTGCAAATAATAGACTATGTAAGACACTAACACAATATTATGATATTAACATATTCATATATAATGATACTAATAATTTAGGAAAATATTATGCATAAGAAAGAACTTTTATATTTAACTAGGGTTAGAAAAGAAATTGACATATACCTAAGGGATACATCAATTACTTTCAATTCACATATCAAAATGTGTTGGTAAATTATTTGTTTAATACTATGTCCCATAATTCATCTTTGTTTTTGGATAGCATAGCTACCGTTGATTTGTAAAAGAGCTCTATTTAATTGGCTTAAATAAAAATAAGCATTTACAAACCAAACAATTCTAAATAGAAGAGAAATAAAGTTAAATGCGCCTCAGGTACACATGAACTGGGAAGTCTTTAATATTAAATTAGTTCAGTTCAGTTCTCAGTCGTGTCTGACTCTTTGCAACCCCGTGGACTGCCGCAGACCAGACCTCCCTGTCCATCACCAACGCCCGGAGTTTACTCAAACTCATGTCCATTGAGTCGGTGATGTCATCCAACCATCTCATCCTCTGTTGTCTCCTTCTCCTCCCGCCTGCAATCTTTCCCAGCATCAGGGTCTTTTCCAATCAGTCAGTTCTTCACATCAGGTGGCCAAAGTATTGGAGTTTCAGCTTCAGCATCAGTTCTTCCAATGAATATTCAGGACTGAATGCTTTTAGGATGAACTGATTGGATCTCCTTGCTGTCCAAGGGACTCTCAAGAGTTTTCTCCAACACCACAGTTCAAAAGCATCAATTTTTGGCACTGTTTTCTTTATAGTCCAACTCTCACATGCGTACATGACCACTGGGAAAACCACAGCTTTGACTAGACGGACCGTCTTTGTTGGCAAAGTTATGTGTCTGCTTTTCAATAAGCTGTTTAGGTTGATCATAACTTTTCTTCCAAGGAGTAAACATCTTTTAATTTCATGGCTGCAGTCACCATCTGTAGTGATTTTGGAGCCCACTAAAATAGTCTGCCACTGTTTCCACTGTTTCCCCGTCTGTTTGCCATGAAGTGATGGGACCGGATGCTGTGATGTTAGTTTCCTGAATGTTGAGTTTTAAGACAACTTTTTCACTCTTCTCTTTCAGTTTCATCAAGAGGCTCTTTAGCTCTTCTTCGCTTTCTGCCAAAAGGTGGTGTTATCTACATATCTGAAGTTATTGATATTTCTCCCGGCAGTCTTGATTCCAGCTTGTGTTTCATCCAGCCCAGCATTTCTCATGATGTAATTGCATAGACGCCAAATAAGCAGGGAGACAATATACAGCCTTGATGTGCTCCTTTTCCTATTTGGAACCAGTCTGTTGTTCCATGTCCAGTTCTAACTATTGCTTCCTGACCTGCATACAGATTTTTCAAGAGGCAGGTCAGGTGGTCTGGTATTCCCATCTCTTTCAGAATTTTCCACAGTCAAAGGCTTTGGCATAGTCAGTAAAGTAGAAGTAAATATTTTTCTGAAACTCTCTTGCTTTTTCAGTGATCCATCTGATGTTGACAATTTCATCTCGGGTTCCTCTGCCTTTTCTAAATCCAGCTTGAACATCTGGAAGTTCACAGTTCATGTGCTGTTGAAACTTGGCTTGGAGAATTTTGAAGATTACTTTACTAGTGTGTGAGACTAGTAAAATTATGTGGTAGTTTGAACATTCTTTGTCATTGCCTTTCTTTGAGATTGGAATGAAAACTGACCTTTTTCAATCCTGCGACCACTGCTGAGTTTTCCAAATTTGCTGACATATTGAGTGCAACACTTTCACAGCATCATCTTTTAGGATTTGAGAAAGCTCAACTGGAATTCCATAACCTCCAGTAACTGTTCGTAGTGATGGTTCCTAAGGCCCACTTGACTTCACATTCCAGGATGCCTGGCTCTAGGTGAGTGATCACACCATTGTGATTATCTGAGTCATGAAGATCTTTTTTGTATAGTTCTTCTGTGTATTCTTGCCACCTCTTCTTAATATCTTCTACTTCTGTTAGGTCTATACCATTTCTATCCTTTTTTGAGACCATCTTTGCATGAAATATTCCCTTGGTATCTCTAATTTTCTTGTCAAGTGGGCCTTAGGAAACATAACTAAGAACAAAGCTAGTGGAGGTGATGGAATTCTAGTTAAGCTATTTCAAACCCTAAAAGATGATCCTGTGAAAGTGCTGCACTCAGTGTGCTAGCAAATTTGGAAAAGTCAGCTGTGGCCGCAGGACTGGAAAAGGTCAGGTTTAATTCCAATCCCGAAAAGGCAATGCCAAAGAATGATCAAACTACTGCACCATTGCACTCATCTCACACACTGGCAAAGTAATTCTCAAAATTCTCCAGCCAGGATTCAACAGTACATGAACCATGAACTTCCAGATGTTCAAGCTGGACTTAGAAAAGGCAGAGGAAGCTGAGATGAAATTGCCAACATCTGCTGGATCATCGAAAAAGCAAGAGAGTTCCAGAAAAATATCTACTTCTGCCTTATTGACTATTCCAAAGTCTTTGATTGTGTGGGTCACGACAAACTGTGGAAAATTCTTCAAGAGATGGAAATACCAGACCACCTGATGTGCCTCCTGAGAAATCTGTATGCAGGTTAAGAAGCAACAGTTAGAACTGGACATGGAACAACAGACTGGTTCTAAATAGGGAAAGGAGTACGTCAAGGCTGTATATTGTCACTCTGCTTATTTAGCTTCTATGCAGAGTACATCATGAGAAATGCTGGATTGTATGAAGTACAAGCTGTAATCAAGATTGCCAGGAGAAATATAAATACCCTCAGATATGCAGATGACACCACCCTTATGGCAGCAAGTGAAGATGAACTAAAGAGCCTCTTGATGAAAGTGAAAGAGGAGAGTGAAAAAGTTGACTTAAAGCTCAACATTCAGAAAACTAAGATCATGGCATCTGGTCCCATCACTTCATGGAAAATAGATTGGCAAACAATGAAAACAGTGAGAGACATAGTTTTGGGGGGCTCAGAATCACTGCAGATGGTGACTGAAGCATTGAAATTAAAAGATGCTTGTTCCTTGGAAGAAAGGTTATGACCAATCTAGACAGTATATTAAAAAGCAGACACATTACTTTGCCAACAAAGGTCAGTCTAGTCAAAGCTAAGATTTTTCCAGTATTTATGTATGTATGTGAGAATTGGACTATCAAGAAAGCTGAGCATCAAAGAATTGCTGCTTTTGAACTGTGGTTTTGGAGAAGACTCTTAAGAGTCCCTTGGACAGCAAAGAGATCCAACCAGTCCTTCTAAAGAAATCAGTCTTGAATATTGATTTGAAGGACTGATGTTGAACCTGAAACTAAAATATATTGGCCAGCTGATGCAAAGAACTGACTCACTTAAAAAGACCCTGATACTGGGAAAGATTGAATGTGGGAGCAGAAGGGGACCACAGAGATGACTTCGTTGGATGACATCACTGACTCAATTGACATGAGTTTGAGTAAATTCCAGGCATTTGTGAAGGACACAGAGGCCTGGCATGCTACAGTCCGTGGGGTCACAAAGATTTGGACATGACTGAGTGACTGAATTGAACTGAAGAACTGTGGTGTTGGAGAAGACTCTTGAGAGTCCCTTGGACTGCAAGGAGATCCTAAAGGAGTCCATCCTAAAGGAGATCAGTCCTGGGTGTTCATTGGAAGGACTGATGCTGAAGCTGAAACTCCTATACCTTGGACACCTCATGCGAAGAGTTGATTCATTGGAAAAGACGCTGATGCTGGGAGGGATTGGAGGCAGGAGGAGAAGGGGACGACAGAGGATGAGATGGCTGGATGGCATCACCGACTTGATGGACAAGGGTTTGAGTAAACTCTGGGCATTGGTGATGGACAGGGAGGCCTGGCGTGCTGCGATTCTTGGGGTCGCAAAGAGTCGGACAGGACTGAGTGACTGAACTGAACTGAACTGCACTGACCTGAATTGAATACTGTCTTTCTAACACATTAGCAGTCTATGTGTCCTACCCACCAGTGGGTGGGGGCCCAATCAATGCAAAGAAACTTTTAAAGAAATGGAAATGAATTAAGAGGCTTCCCTTGTGGCTCAGAGAGTAAAGAATTGGCCTGCAATGTAGGAGATCTAGTTTTGATCCCTGGTTTGGGAAGAAAGCCTGGAGAATAGAATGGCTACCCAGGCTGCTATTCTTGTCTGGAGAATTCCATGAGTAGAGGAGCCTGGTGGGCTACAGTTCATGGGGTCTCAAACAGTCAGACATGATTGAGCAACTAACACACGTTCATGTCCCATTATTTATCATTTTGTTGCAGGGATGTTCTTTTATCCATATATTTTATTTTGGTAATGTCATATATCCAATTACTATATGGTATTCATTTAAAATTCTAGAATAAATTTACTTTTCTCAAAAAAGCTACTGGATTACTCACTTCATAGATGATCAAAGCATTTGACATTTTAATAAGATCTTAAAGACAATGTAACTTAACTCCTATCTTCTCTTCTCCCAATTCTCCTAACCACATTTTGCTCATTGATAAATTGAGGATGGATGAATTTATATGTATTGAAGGTCATACTTGGACTATTGACAGCGAGAGGACCATAATTTCCTGATCTCCAATTTTTGGGGCTTTACCCACTGCATCATTCTGTTTCTTCCTAAAATCTGGGCTCTTAAAATATCTGACTTATGGTGAAAATTCATCCCTTGCCAACACAGTTTTCCATTAGTTCCCTTCAATCTCTATATGAATATTAGAGAAACCAGAAATACTGGTTGTGATAAAAGTCATTCCCAAAGGTTAAGGGACATGTTTAAGACTGTGAATATACTTAATATAAGAGCTGGGATCACAAGTCAAATCTAAGACTATATTTAGTACATTTTTCAGTAGGTCACACAATTTTTCATCTAAATGCGCAGTCAAGCCAGTGCATCGTGCCATGCTGTGGGAAAGACAAGGAAGGTTATGGCCAAAATATGTAAATGAGCACCTGCTGAAGACCACCAGAGCCATCTGCTGCTTAGACTCTCATCCCCACTCAGTGACCTCTTAGCTTTCCCCTCATTTGTTCAGGATTTTAAGGAAGAGCCACATTTTCTAATCATGGATTTTCAGGCATTAGCAATCATTGTGACCACCTTATAATGAACCTGTCAAAGAAGTGTCTACTTGATTTAGTGTTCTACTATCCTAAGGTACTTGAAGACTCCAGGTTATTCTTAGATTGCAGCTTGTACAAATACTTAAAGTTGACACTTGGGATTCCCAGAGTCCTTCATTCTGGTAGCCATGTTGGTATTGGCTATAAACTCTACTAATGACTCCTGGATACTTTAGAACCTTAATTTTCAAATCAAATCAATGTACTCATTAAATGCTTTTTTAGTCCTATCAGTATCTATAAAAAAATCTTTTAGGAGATCATTCAATGGATAGTAACATTATAAAAATAAAATAGTCACATGGAAAATTTGAAATATACAGACAAGAAAAAAATGAAAGTATAAAAAGCATAAATAATCACCACTCAGGTACAGTTGTTTATTTTAGGTATATATTTTTCATTACATGTGTGTGTATAATTTGTATATAAATTTTAAAATATAAATGAGATGCATTATATATTTATATATATATTTAAGACATAGCTAAATAATCCTAGATGTGCAAATTGTGCCATTTAATAATATGTTAAAATGTACTTTCTTTTCCAATATTATTTTTCAACATAATTTAAAACAACTGCATGGTGTTTCATTTTATAAATAAATCATGATAGATTTAACCACTTCCCATTTGTAAAATATTTAGGTTGCTAACAAAATTATGACCAACCTAGACAGCATATTATAAAGCAGAGACATTACTTTTTCTACAAAGTTCCACCTAGTAAAAGTTATGGTTTTTCCAGTAGTTATGTATAGATGTGAGAATTGGACTATAAAGAAAGCTGAGTGCCGAAGAATTGATGCTTTTGAACTGCGGTGTTAGAGAAGACTCTTGAGAGTCCCTTGGACAGCAAGGAGATCCAACCAGTCCATCCTAAAGGAAATCAGTCCTGAATATTCATTGGAAGGACTGATGTTGAAGCTGAAACTCCAATACTTTGGCCACCTGATGCGAAGAACTGACTCATTTGAAAAGACCCTGATGCTGGAAAGGTTGAAGGCAGGAGGAGAAGGGGACGACAGAGAATGAGATGGTTGGATGGCATCACCAACTCAACGAACATGAGTTTGAGTAAGCTCTGAGAATTAGTGATGGATGGGGAAGCCTGGTGTGCTGCAGTCCATGAGGTCGCAAGAGTCTGACATGACTGAGCAACTGAACTGAACTGAACAATATATTTGTTTTAATTAACTTCCATGAAAATTGTTACATATAAATCTTAGCATATATATCTAATTATTTTGTTAGGAGTAGCTTCTCAAGGTGGAAAATGTTGGGTCAGAGCACGAAAGTTACTCATAAAAGATACTTCATGTATGGAAAGACATTTGAGGTGACTTCATTATTCTTTCTCTCATTAGAGTCCCCATTCTTGATCAGATTATGTGCTCACATGGCATGGATTTTCATATTTATTTGGAACAAAAAATCTTTGGGGTTTACTATTATTATGTACAACTTACTCATCTGGAAGAATATAACTGAGATTTTAATAATTTCTTATTTTTAAAAATATAATTGATCATGTCATTAGTATGTATTCTTATCATTCATGGAAGCTGGTATAGGAAGCATTAACTTAACACTGTTAACATTTTCTTATACCTCAAAGATCTTTAATATGCTAACAGAGGATCACTAGACAATGACTCTGCCAACTCACTTGCACACTCATGACAAGGGCCTTCTCTTAAACCAAATTGTAGATGCATTCCCCCCATCATTCCCTTTCTCTCTAGCTATTGTCTCTAAGCCACATGGATAATTCATACCCATGTGCTCATTAAGAACCTGTGCATGGAGTCATTCTGTCTCTGAATCAGACACTTGAAGAACATAACTGACTTCTAAAGAAAATTGATGAGAATTAATCCTACTATCAAATAAAGAGGCAGAATGGAGAAGAATTTAAGGGATGGTTAAGTACCTATAGTGAAAACTAGTCATTGTACATATTACATTATATGAGGGTGACATAACATGATGCATTGCATATTCAAGACAATGTAACAACAAAATTTTTTTAAATAATTATATCACAATAGCTGGTAACTCTTTTCTAAGTAATGATATAGGATCAGGCTTAAAATGATTTTGGGGAATATTGCTTTTAAAGATTAAATAATTTTATGTAATTCAGCTCATTCTATTTTTAGTTTTTATGCTTCTAGGTAGATCTTTTATTCCTCTGAATAAGTATGTTATGTTGGATATCAATGCTTGACAATGGATAGTAATAAATATTTATTAATGTTTTTCTAACCAATATACTATTTCAACAAGAATAGCTTAATTATTCTACCCTTTCTATACAAGGACCAATGAAGAATGTGAAATGTGCAAATAAATGAGGTTCTTAAATAAAGAGCTGAATTATGAAAAATAAGTAAGTTAATTTCACTCTACGTTCATTTTGTTGTTGTTGTTGAATGAATTATTATTTTTCATTTTTATTTTTAAAAATTTATTTATTTTAATTGGAGTCTAATTACTTTAGAATATTGTAGTGGTTTTTGCCATACATTCACATGAATCCACCACGGGTGTACATGTGTTCCCCATCATGAATCTCCCTCCCACCTCCCTCCCCATCCCATCCCTCAGGGTCATCCCAGTGCACCAGTGCTGAGCACCCTGTCTCATGAATTGAACCTGGAAAGGCGATCTATTTCACATATGATAATATACATGTTTCAATGCTATTCTCTCAAATCATCCCACCCTTGCCTTCTCCCATAGAGTCCAAAAGTCTGTTCTTTACATCTGTGTCTCTCTCACTGTCTCCCATATAGGGTCATCATTACCATCTTTCTAAATTCCATATATATGCATTAATATACTGTATTGGTGTTTTTCTTTCTAGCTTACTTCACTCTGTATAATAGGCTCCAGTTTCATCCACCTCTGGTTCAAACGCATTCTTTTTAATAGCTGAGTAATATTCCATTGTGTATATGTACCACAGCTTTCTTATCCATTCATCTGCTGATGGACATCTAGGTTGCTTCCATGTCTTGGCTATTGTAAACAGTGCTGTGATGAACATTGGGGTACACATTTTTGAGAGTATTGTTTACTCGTAATTGCAAGAAAATTATCACTTTTTAAAATAATAATTTGAAAGATAAATACACTTTTAATCAGTTCTCTTGATATTTCACCACCAACCATCATGCTTCTCTAATTTAAAAAGGATTTCTATGTCTTAGGCCCATGGTTATATTTATGGTTAACCATTTACAGTATTATTTCTTTGGAGCTATAGAACATTTCTTTGGAGCTATTTTCAACAAGTTCAGTAAAGCTTAAACTTTAAAAAAATTATTTATTTATTTTAATTGAAGGATAATTGCTTTACAGAATTTTGTTGTTTTGAGGTTTGAAAGCTTAAACTTTTAATAAGAGTGGTTTGGGCTTTGATTAGCTAGACTTGTTAATGGACTGTCACTGAGAGTGTAATGAAAGGCTTCTATGGGCTTGGAGAGGGAGATCATGCTGGCAGAGCAATTTATCACTTAGGCTCACAAGCCAAAAGACACTTTGGCTTCCAGCAAACCACTTCTGAGAGCGACACTGAGAACCAGTGTGCTAATGTCACAGGTGTAGAAATCACATCTTTTAATTCTGCAGTTTGATTTTGGTTTTCCTAAGGATTTAGCAAAATTTCATGTTTGGTCAGGTGATCTTTTCATTGTAGAGTGATTTCATCTCTCCTCCCTATTTAAAATTTTCCTACTAGGAATGGCATTATACCAGGAAATGTTATGATGGCTTCATTTCTTTTCCCTAACGTATTTTTTTCTTCATTAACTTTATAGCAATAAAAACAAATTTCATTTGACCTTTTATTATATGAACCATTCACACATGTTTAGTTCAGTACTAAAAACCCATGGGAAACATCTTATTTTCCACATACCTATTTTTTAATTGCACCAGATTTATCAGAAGATTTTGGAACTAGCAAAACAACTTGTTATAGTTGAAATCAGCATGCTTTCTGCTAAAACCTACTGGGCTTGAAGCATCGGTTATCCAAGATCCAAGATCAGCTGTGGGCCCTATATTTTCATATTCCCAACAGTTGGTATAGTCATGGAGAATCACAGAATAACTAAGCTGGAAGCGATGTTTAAAAATCATTTAATTCCAATCTTTGTGGCACATTCTATGTAACTCTTTCCTAATGTCAAACCATGGTTCTAAATTCTCCTATTTTGATGAGGTATTAGCCAATCAACAAGATTTTATTAAATAAACTATCTATATTCCTCTGCATATAAGTTAAATAAGTTAAATAAGCAGGGTGACAATATATAGCCTTGATGTACTCCTTTTCCTATTTGGAACCAGTCTGTTGTTCCATGTCCAGTTCTAACTGTTGCTTCCTGACCTGCATACAGGTTTTTCAAGAGGCAGGTCAGGTGGTCTGGTATTCCCATCTCCTTCAGAATTTTCCACAGTTTATTGTGATCCACACAGTCGAAGGCTTTGGTGTAGTCAATAAAGCAGAAATAGATGTTTTTCTGGAACTCTCTTGCTTTTTTGATGATCCAGCAGATATTGGCAATTTGATCTCTGGTTCCTCTGCCTTTTCTAAAACCAGCTTGAACATTTGGAAGTTCTCGGTTCATGTATTGCTAAAGCCTGGCTTGGAGAATTTTGTGCATTACTTTTCTACCGTGTGAGATGAATGCAATTGTGTGGTAGTTTGAGCATTCTTTGGGATTGCCTTTCTTAGGGATTGGAATGAAAGCGCTGGGCTGGAAGAAGCACAAGCTGGAATTAAGATTGCCGGGAGAAATATCAATAACCTCAGATATGCAGATGACACCACCCTTATGGCAGAAAGTGAAGAGGAACTAAAAAGCCTCTTGATGAAAGTGAAAGAGGAAAGTGAAAAAGTTGGCTTAAAGCTCAACATTCAGAAAACTAAGATCATGGCATCTGGTCCCATCACCTCATGGGAAATAGATGGGGAGACAGTAGAAACAGTGTCAGACTTTATTTTTTTGGGCTCCAAAATCACTGCAGATGGTGACTGCAGCCATGAAATTAAAAGACGCTTACTCCTTGGAAGGAAAGTTATGACCAACCTAGATAGCATATTAAAAAGCAGAGACATTACTTTGCCAACAAAGGTCTGTCTAGTCAAGGCTATGGTTTTTCCAATAGTCATGTATGGATGTGACTGTTGGACCGTAAAGAAGGTCCAATTTGATACTTTCAAATTGTGGTGGTGGAGAAGACTCTTGAGAGTCCTTTGGACTGCAAGGAGATCAAACCAGTCAATCCTGAAGGAAATCAGTCCTAAATATTCATTGGAAGGACTGATGCTGAAGCTGAAGCTCCAATACCTTGGTCACCTGATACATGTGAAGAGCTGATTCATTAGAAAAGACCCTGATGCTGGGAAAGATTAAGGGCAGGAGGAGAAGGGGATGACAGAGGACGAGATGGTTGGATGGCCTCATGACTCAATGGACATGAGTTTGACTATACTCTGGGAGATGGTGAAGGACAGGGAAGGACCAGGCTTCCCTGGTGTGCTGTGGTCCATAGGCTCACAAAGAGTCAGACCTGACTGAGCAACTAAACATCAACAAGTATCAATCATTTGAAAGTTGCAATTTTGGCAATTCCTCTCATATCCTTATTTCACCATCTGGCTTGGCAAGTGCAGGAGACAGGTACATTTTGAAGAATGTTAATGGATTATCATGTGAAAGTCACTCAGTCATGTCTGACTCTTTGTGACCCCATAGACTATACCGTCCACGGAATTCTCCAGGACAAAATACTGGTGTGGGTAGACTTTTCCTTCTCCAGGGGATCTTCCCAACCCAGGGATTGAACCCAGGTCTCCTGCATTGCAGGCAGATTCTTTACCAACTGAACTATCAGGGAAGCCCTTGTTAATGGATTATCATAAATGTAGTTAATTGCCTATCAAATTGTCAAACTGCTTGTTCAAATCCTTATTGAAGAAAGTATTACCACATCTGGTAAATGTTTACTAGAAATTAAGTTTGGAAATAATGTTTTGTCTTTCTCAACATATTAATACTTGAAAAATGCAGGAGAAGTTTGATTACACTAAGCAGGGGCAGTAATAGAAATTCAGTATTATCTCAAGGATTCATGCCAAATAGAGCCAAAGCCTGTAGGAATCTTCATCATGTCATCATCCCATAGGTTACCACTTGGGCCCACTGATGGCTCACTGACAAGACGTGAAAAGCCGGATATCATTTGTGCTTTCAATGCTCATGTAGGACAAGTACATAACAAAGGCTAGGCAATAAATCCAGTGAAAATATGCTTCTGCAAGCTCCGTGGAGTTTCTGGGGGACCAGTTATCAGGATGGATGTCCTCTCCTCAGGGAAAGTTGGTTCATCATGTATCACTTACTTTAAGAGAGGAACAATGCTTGCTAGATCACTTGTTATTTTGATGACAGAGTACAGCTTTATGTAATTCCAAAAGGAAAAAACTCTATAAATAAGTATAAAAAGTACAGTTATCAATGGTTTTTATATAGGACAAAAGATTCCTTTGTGTAAAGAAAGGGTTTTTTTTCTCTGCTTAGATTACTATTGTACTTTTAAAAATAACCTCATTCAAGTTAAACCTCTTAAACTGGCTGAGAACTTCAAAGCACTTGCAAAAATATTATTTAAGTGCCTTGATCTTTATAGACATATAGATTTCCCCTACATTTTATTGTTGTCTTATGCCTACATGATTTTAATTTTGAAGACTTTAATTTTTACTGAATATGTTGATATATTCAACTTAGGTTTTAAAGAATCAACTTACTCTTCACATTCATATTTCACTAGTTTATATAGTAATTGGTTAACTTAAGCAATTTTAGATAGACGGACAACATACACGAAAGGTATTAGAACAGACACAATGGAATTTTGGCAAGCAGATAAGTCAACTAGTGCACACAGAAGTATATGTATGCATAAGAGCAAGTAGGTAAAAGTAAAGGCTTCCCAGGTGGTGTAGTGGTAAAGAACCTGCATGCCAATGCAGAAGATGCTCGAGACAGAGGTTTGATCCCTGGGTAGAGAAGATCCCCAGAAGAAGAAAATGGCAACCCAGTCCAGTATTCTTGCCTGGAAAATTCCATGGGCAGAGGAGCCCTGGTGGGCTACAGTCCGTGGAATTGCAAAGAGTTGGGCACATTGAACACAATACAGCCTCAACTCAAGGTAAAAGTAAAGCGGAGATAGGTTAATAGGGATTCTGGCACACTATATGTGTGGGTGTATGTGTGCTCATCTAAATTACCTACCAGGTGATTTGAAAGGATCAAAAGAAGTGTACATAAGACCAAGAGAAGTGTACATAAGGGCTAAGAAACTCTACTTCTTTGCCCTTATGACCAAATATACAGGTGCATGAGTGCTAAGTCGTTTCAGTTGTGTTCGATTCTTTGTGACCCTATGGACTGTATCCCTCCAGGCTTCTCTGTCCATGGGATTCTCCAGGCGAGAATACTGGAGTGGGTTATCATGCCCTCCAACAGGGGATCTTCCCGACCCAAGGACTGAAACTGCCTCTTTTATGTCTCCTGCATTGGCAGGGGGTCCTTTACCACTAGCATCACCTGGGAAGCCTGTAATAGGGCTATAGCTAAAGATGTTTAATTTTGAGGTTATGAGGCAAAGAAGGTGACCCCATGAGTATTCATTCTTGCATTGATGACCGGGGGTACTTGTGAGGCCAATGGAACAGCACCGAATGTTCACTCATAGCAATGAGCCACAGGAAGGCAGTAAGAAATCAGTTACTGTGTTCCTTGATCACGATTTTACTTATTTTTCCAAGCTTGCTTATCTGCATACCAACAGATTCTGTGGACTATCTCTAAGTCCTTTTACAAATTCCCCCTGACTTTTTTTAGCCAGAACTCAATGCTCTTGTTTACAATGAAGAGCTCTGACTGGTAGAGTTTTGTTTAAAAAAAAAACAACATGTTTTGCCTTTCAGAAAAAGCATAGATTTAGCACTTTTATGTGGCACGAATTCCAACTAAGCTGAAAACTCTTCAAAATAATTTTGTCTAATTCTTAGAATTTTAATTTTATTTGATATTTTCTTTCTCTTAGTAAAGATATCCCCCCAGTCCATTCATATGTTTATAAAACAACTCCAACTATTTTTGTACATTAGTTGCTATTTCCACAAATGTTCTAATACTTGCAAAGTGCGCTTGCAGTTTTCCCTTTTCAGTATTCTGCTAGGAGTAAATATACATATAACCTTAAAACTAAAACTACATCTACTGTTGCAAAAGTAGCATATGGTCTATATTTTTTTTTTGGCTTATTGATTTTTAAATAAGTTAGATATTTATTGAGCTAATATAGGCTTATCTTAGGTTTAACTTGCATTATTTTATTTCTAGTACATAAAGTTGAACAATAAAAATGTTATTTACATTTCTTCTTTTGCAAATTATCATTATTTTTTAAAAAATTCATATCAATGTATGCAAATTATCTTTAAAGTTACTTATATATCAAATACATTGTATATATTGCACACTTTTACCTCCATTTTTTAAAGCCTCAAATTATTTTTATAATTTTTGCATATTAAAGTTGAAAATTGTTATTTTAATTAACACAACAATATTTTCCCAGTATTTTTCTTTATTTTTGATCCTAGGCCCTGGTAATACTGCCACTACCTTCTGTCCTTCAATCACAAAGCAGTAATAAAAGCTTTCTGCTGTTGATACATTTTGCATCAGCGTTATAGATTTTCAGCATAGGAAAAACTAATTCTCTGTATTAGATTTCCTCTGTTTGCAATGTTTAGATTTTGAGGGTATTTTTTTAATTTACTGGAAAGTCTTTGGAATTTGCTTCTCTAAATAGAGTAAGAAAGGAATTTAACTTAATCATTTCCTAAGAATTTGACCAGCTGTTGCAAAAAGAGTTGTTTAATCATCCAATCTTATACTGAGAGTTAAAAAGACCACTTTAAAAAAATGCTAAGGAAATCTGTTTCTGTACTTTCTATCTGATTCTATTAATGTTTCTTTATATGTGTGCCCTCTGCAGTCTATTTACTAAATTTTATAATAACTGGAAGTTTAAAATTGTTATCATCTGATGTGATTTTCAAAATTATCTTTCTTTTTTTTCCATTTATAGTACTTTATTATATTCTTCCACTATAATAATATAGTATTATTATATATTATATATTATTATAATAGATATATTATTATTATAGATAACTTATATATATATAGTGGAATAATTATATCATCCTTCCATCCTTTCAGAAAAAAACTTGCTATCATTTTTGTCATTTGATACAAAGTCCTTTGGGATATTTATAGGAATGGTGTTGCTATAGAAAGAATCAACATCTTTATAATATCCTACTTTTGTAGCTAGGAAAATGAAACTCTTTATTCAAGTTTTGTTTCAGACATTTAAAATTTTTAATAAAATTTACATGTAAATCCATGGCTGATTCATATCAATGTATGGCAAAAACCACTACAATATTGTAAAGTAATTAGCCTCCAACTAATATAAGTAAATGAAAAAAATATTAAAAATTTTTAATAAAATTTTAAAAATTCATTATGTAGACTTTGCAATTATTCCTAGATATTTATATTAGTAGCTTTTGCTAAAAACCTAGACCATTTTGCTATATTTTCTAACATGCATTGATATTTTAGGAAAGTACTATATTAAAATGTATTTTATTTAAAGCTGAATACAAGAATGTACTGAAAATAACAAGCTGAATCCTCTGTATCCACCACCCAATTATCAAGGTTTTATGACTTTGCCTTACCTACTTTGTTATTGCTACTGCTATCCATATTCAATTCTCCATGACTCATTAGAATGTCTTTTTACTATTGTTTTAGTTAACATCAATATGTCAGATTCACATTTCTTAAGATTCAGTGTGATCCCTATCAAGCTACCAATGGTATTTTTCACAGAACTAGAACAAATAATTTCACAGTTTGCATGGAAATACAAAAAAAAAAAAAAGCCTTGAATAGCCAAAGCAATCTTGAGAAAGAAGAATGGAACTGGAGGAATCAACCTGCCAGACTTCAGCCTCTACTACAAAGCCACAGTCATCAAGACAGTATGGTACTGGCACAAAGACATAAATATAGATCAGTGGAACAGAATAGAAAGCCCAGAGATAAATCCATGCACCTATGGACACCTTATCTTTGACAAAGGAGGCAAGAATATACAATGGAGAAAAGACAATCTCTTTAACAAGTGGTGCCTGAAAAACTGATCAACCACTTGTAAAAGAATGAAACTAGAACACTTTCTAACACCATACACAAAAATAAACTCAAAATGAATTAAAGATCTAAATGTAAGACCAGAAACTATAAAACTCCCAGAGGAGAATATAGGCAAAACACTCTCTGACATAAATCACAGCAGGATCCTCTATGATCCACCTCCCAGAATATTGGAAATAAAAGAAAAACTAAACAAATGGGGCCTAATGAAACTTAAAAGCTTTTGCACAACAAAGGAAACTATAAGCAAGGTGAAAAGACAGCCTTCAGAATGGGAGAAAATAATAGCAAATGAAGCAACAGACAAAGAATTAATCTCAAAAATACACAAGCAACTCCTGCAGCTCAATTCCAGAAAAATAAATGACCCAATCAAAAAATGGGTCAAAGAATTAAAAAGACATTTCTCCAAAGAAGACATACAGATGGCTAACAAACACACGAAAAGATGCTCAACATCACTCATTATCAGAGAAATGCAAATCAAAAACACAATGAGGTGCCATTTCTAACCAGTCAGAATGGCTGCTATCCAAAAGTCTACAAGCAATAAATGCTGGAGAGTGTGTGGAGAAAAGGGAACCCTCTTACACTGTTGGTGGGAACGCAAACTAGTACAGTCACTGTGGAGAACAGTGTGGAGATTCCTTAAAAAACTGGAAATAGAACTGCCATATGACCCAGCAATCCCACTGCTGGGCATGCACACTGAGGAAACCAGAATTGAAAGAGACACATGTACCCCAGTGTTCATTGCAGCACTGTTTATAATAGCCAGGACATGGAAGCAACCTAGATGCCCATCAGCAGACGAATGGATAAGGAAGCTGTGGTACATATACACAATGGAATATTACTCAGCCATTCAAAAGAATACATTTGAATCAGTTCTAATGTGGTGGATGAAACTGGAGCCTATATACAGAGTGAAGTAAGCCAGAAAGAAAATAACAATACGCTATACTAATGCATATATATTGGGGCTTCTCTGGTGGCTCAGATGGTAAAGCGTACGCCTGCAATGCAGGAGACCCAAGTTCAATCCTTGGGTCAGGAAGATCCCCTGGAGAAGGAAATGGCAACCCACTCCAGTACTCTTGCCTGGAAAATCCCATGGACAGAGGGGCCTGGTGGGCTACAGTCCATGGGGTTGCAAAGAGTCAGACTCGACTGAGTGACTTCACTTCAGTGGGGCCGGATGCCTTGATCTTGATGCCTTGAACGCATATATATGGAATTTAGAAAAATGGCAATGATGACCCTATATGCGAGACAGCAAAAGAGACACAGATGTAAAGAACAGACTTTTGGACTCTGTGGGAAAGGGTAAGGGTGGGATGATTTGGGAGAATGTCATTGAAACATGTACATTATCATATGTGAAACCAATTGCCAGTCCAGGTTCGATGCATGATACAGGGTGCTCGGGGCAGGTGCACTGGGATGACTCAGAGGGATGGGATGGGGAGGGAGGTGGGAGGGGGGTTCAGGATGGGGAACACATGTACACCCTTGGCAGATTCATGCCAATGTATGGCAAAACCAATACAATATTGTAAAGTAATTAACCTCCAATTAAAATAAATTTATATTTTAAAAAATTCTTGAAAAATCTAAATCAGTTCTTCACACCACTCTACTTCTCCCAACTCTCCCCTCCTTTTTCTCCCTTTATACTACTGCTTTGTTGTAAAAACTAAATCAGTTGCTTTTAGCAACTGGATTTTTGATTGCTTCTTTGGAATTAATTTAACTTGTTCTTTTTTGTCTTACATTTCCTGTGGCAGCTGGCTCTAAAAATTTGATTTGATTCAGCATCAATTATTATACATAGTAGTGTATATATGTCAATACCATTCTCTCAGTTCATTCCACCCCTTGCCCCCTTACCCATAAGTCCATTCTCTACTTTTGCTTTGCAAATAAGTTCATCCCTATTGTTTTTCTAGATTCTATATATGTGATATTATATATTTGTTTTTCTCTTTCTGACTTACTTTACTCTGTATGGCAGTCTCTAGGTTTCTCCAAGTCTCTGCAAATTGCACAATTTCTTTCCTTTTTATGGCTGAGTAATATTCCTCTATATATCATTGTTGTTCTGTTTGTTCTAAGTCATGTCTGACTCTTTCGTGACCCATGGGACTGTGCCAGGCTCTTTGACAACGGGATTTCTCAGGAGAATACTGGAGTGGGTTGCCATTTCTTCTCCAGGGATCTTTCTGTCCCAGAGATTGAACCTGTGTCTCTGGCATTGGCAGCCAGATCTTTACACTGAGCCAAAGAAAAGCCCATTGTATATATGTATCACATCTTTTAATCCACTCTCTGTTGGGCATGTTAACTTGTTTCATGTTCTAGCTATTGTAAATGTGCTGGCAATGACATTAGGGTTCATGGACCTTTTTGAACTTGGTTTTGTCTAAGTACATGATAAGGAGTGGGATTTCTTGGTCATATGTGTACTATTTTTAGTTTTTTAAGGAACATCCATATGGTTCTCCTTAGTGGTTGTATCAATTTACATCCCCACCAACAAGGTAAAAGGGTTCCCTTTTCTCCACACCATCTCCAGTACTTATTGTTTGTGGATTTTTTGGTGATGGCCATTCTGACCAGCAAGAGGTGGTACCTCATTGTGGTTTTGATTTTCATTTTTCTAATAATTAGCGATGTTTAGCATATTCCCATGTGTTTGTTGGCCATCTGTATGTCTTCTTTGGAGAAATGTCTATTTAGGCCTTCTATTTTTAAAAATTATATATATATATATATATATATATAGAGAGAGAGAGAGAGAGAGAGAGAGCTGCATGAGTTGTTTGCACTATATTTTGGAGATTAATCCCTTGTCAGTTGCTTCATTTGCAAATGTGTGCTCCCATTCTGGGGGTTATCTTATATCATTTATGGTTTCCTTCGCCATGCCAAAGCTTTTAAGTTCATTAGGTCCCATTTGTTTATTTTTGTTTTTATTTTTATTATTCTAGGAGGTGGGTCAAAAAAAAGAGAAATCCCATCATTCTTCTATTCTTAATTTAAAAATTTTTAAATAAAATAATACATAACATGCTACTGAAACGTCCTGCAGACCATCTGTCAACTTGTCAATAACATTTCCTTCCTCCCCTTCTCTCAGAAACAGCAACTCACTTGAATTCATTCACCAAACCTTTACATAATTCAAACTATTACTTTGCATGTACTTATTCACAATGAATATATCACCTTGTGCATTTTCACAATTTTGTCATCATTCTACATGTGTCATTTTGTAACCTGTTTGTGTCATTTTCATTTTTTCTCATTTCAAAAGTTGTATCTGCATTTCATGGCTATTAGGGCTTTATGTTTGTGAATAGCTAACATTGTTATTGTTAAAGTTATTATCTGTTTTTTCTAATAAAATACATAGTAAATTCATGTTCTGATTTTTATTCTGACAGCTGGCCTTCTTCATGAGCATTCTAAGCTTTGCACGCTGATATATTTGATTGTATTTTGAGCCTTATCTCTAGTTTCCTTTCTTTCTCTACCTGCACTTCTTTCTCATTCCCTTTCTTCTCTTTTAATTGCATTTTTCCTTTGGAGGATTTAGAAAATTGTTATTACTTTTACCTGGATCTTTTCTTCAGACTAGAGCCTACTAATGTCTCATAAGAATGTTTCAGTCCACCTATGACACTGCAATGGTGCATTAGCTATTATTGCTTTTGGTTCGGTATCAGAGTCAGTGGTAGAGAAAACATCAGTGGATCATACCAGCTGCGATGGTTTCATCAAATAAAGGTCTTTTTCTTTTTTCTCGCAAAAGATACAAGCTATCCAAGATATCATAGATGTATAAGCTTCTTCCAAATCTCAGTTTCCCCATTGTTACCATGTGATTTTCATCCTCAAACACTCCAGAGGGCTCTTGTACCTACATGCATTTGTGATTTTGATGATGAAAGGGAAGTAAAAAAAAGCAAATACCTGTGTAGCATGTCAGCTATAATTATACCTTCTAAAATTTATGGAAATTACATTAAGTACTTTGCTTTTACCTTCTTGGCCACTGATATGTATGTGATTATTTGACCTCCAAGGGAGTCTGAGAAAACAAGTAAGTTTATTTTATTTTTAAATTTTTGTTTAATATTAAATTTTAGAAGGCAAATAATTTTAATTGGATATTTTTTAGCCAAAGGAAAAGTGGGAACATCTTGAAAGAAGGGGAGAAAGGGTGAGAGGATCAAGAAAAGGAGGAAAGGAGAGATGGGAAATTAGAAGTGGTGTGACAGAGATACTGTGATTATTGCAGATTAATCCTCCAAGACAGGGGCAACTTGGCTTAGTATCTGGTCAAACGGCTGCATCTCCATCCTCTCACCTCATCTATGCTGACAACTTCTTATAAGACAGGATCAGAAACTACTGCTGGTAGGTCACTTTCAGCTTTGCATGGCCTTTGAGCTAAAAATATATTTTTATAGTTTTAAAGACTTGTTCAAAAACAGAAGACCCACAAAGCCTAAGATATTTACTCTGTGGCTCTTTGTAAAAAAGTCTGTGACATCTTTTAAAGGTTCAGATTCAAGTTCCAGCATGCTTTCCCCTCATCTTTTTGTTAACTCTGGCTACCAGATATTGTGCAACATTTTAATTTTCTTGTAGTCCTATGGGAATTATGTTTCCTACTCTCACTTTCTGCTTTAGCTTGGGTATCCAGAATCCCTGCAGCTTCAACCCACTCATTACTTTGTGTTTATGTCTCATTTCTGAAACATTTTGCACATATATTTTATGACTATATATATATTTGCACATCTACATGTTCATGACTATATGTATATGTCTACAAATATATGTTAGTAACAGTGACACTGGCCACATATTTTCATTTTATTCTTTTCGTGTTTCCTCTGTTCCTGTTGCTTTATTTTTCAAAGTTTCTGTCATGTAAAATATCTTAATATAATGTAAAAGTCCGTGGTTATAATAAGTAAATCTCACTCATCTCTCTTTATTTTTTGTTATTTCCCCTCTTTTGTTGATTTTTTGATTGATGGTTGTATTTTAGGGCTTCCCTTGTGGCTCAGATGGTAAAGAATCCGACTGTGGGAGACCCTTTTATTCTTAAATATTAGAAAAAGTTCTAACTCCATTATTTTAATCATTGCTCCATTTCCAGCACTTTAATTATTGAAATTAATTATTATCTATTTATTTAACACTGTCATTTTTTTCATTCTTCCTATTCCTTCTTTTTTGGTGTTGTAATTTCCATATTTATTTTTCATATTCTCTCCTTGGAAGAAAAGTTATGATCAACCTAGGCAGCATATTAAAAAGCAGAGGCATTACTTTGCCAACAAAGGTCCATCTAGCAAAGCTATGGTTTTTCCAGTAGTCATGTATGGATGTGAGAATTGAAGTATAAAGAAAGCTGAGTACCGAAGAATTGATGCTTTTGAATTGTGGTATTGGAGAAGATTCTTGAGAGTCCCTCAGACAGTAAGGAAATCAAATCAGTCAGTCCTAAAGGAAACCAGTCCTGACTATTTATTGGAAGGACTGATGCTGAAGCTGAAACTTCAATACTTTGGCCACCTGATGTGAAGAACTAACTCATTTGAAAAGACCCTGATGCTGGGAAAGACTGAAGGAGGGAAGAGAAGGGGATGACAGAGGATGAGATGGTTGGATGGCATCACCACTTGATGGACACAAGTTTGAACAGGCTTCAGGAGCTGGTGATGGTCAGGGAGGCCTGGAGTACTACAGTCCATGGGATCACAAAGAGTTGGACATGACTGAGCAACTGAAGCAAAGCAATGTTTATATCATATAGTTCACCCTTTTATTTTTTATGCTAATTGAAGTAAAATTTGTTGGTCAATGTTATACCTCACCATTTCACTTTTCAATTAATTAGAATAAATCATCTACCCCTAACACAGTGACTGACTCACAGATTCCAGCTCTGAGCCAATCAAGCTCTGAGCCAATCACACATGGCATTTTTCTGGCTACAGAAGGTTCAGAAGCATGCATTGAAGCCTTTGCGTTGGAAGTGCTTTTACCAGTTGGACATCAATGAGAGAAGTATAAAGCTCAGATGTTTCTTACAAGACATCCCATAATTAAAGAGTGAAATCAGTCTTAGAACAAAACTGACATTGTGATGGCAGTGTAGAGAAAGAGAATAATAGATATACAGAGAACAACAACAGGGTAAACCAGTCATGAATTCTCTGACTCTGGATTTAAGAGAATTGATTATGTTCTTATTGCTTAAATTTTGTTACTCAAAAAGTGATTCAAGGACCAGCAGCATTAACATTGCCTGGAAGCTTGTTAGAAATGAAGAATCTTAGGTTTCATCCCAGACCAACCAAATCACAAGCTACACAGAATTCCCAAGAGATTGATGTAAGACATCAAAATTTAAGAAGCATTATCCATAGCAGTGCTTCTCAACATGGGGCTCATTGATGTCTGGGAGTTTCCAAGAATTTCCCTGAAGTTGGTGAAGTCACACCTGTTTTTATAATTGTAGCAAGACATTCTTTTCCCTATCTACTGCACCTGGAACCACAACAGTTTTCACATTCTTAGTGAGGAATACTGCTGAAGGCAGAGCATAGATTCATATGATTTGGACGTTTTCTCTCTTCCTACTCTATAACAGACTTGTGTTGTTTTGATTTTCAGCATCTTTTTCTCTTTTTCTTATACTGCTGACTTGATTATATTTGGAAGAGCTCACTCTCAATCTGGTTCAGACATGATTGACATCTTACCCTTACTACTCTTTTTCCAGGCACACAGATATAACCTAAGTCTGGCCCTTTAACCAATTTATTCTCTTGGCCAGAGTGATTGATTCAGAGTTGCATATGACCCATGTTAGTGCATTCAGAAGAAATACTGACACTTGTTTTTCCTGGAACATACTGAGAATGAGATTCTCTCTTTAAACTGCTTTCTTTTTAAAAAGATGATGTAAGCTAGCACTGCTGGGAACTCCCTTTCGGGATGGCTTCACTGTTATAGCTAGGTATAGAGTTTAGGTCTAAAATAATTTTTCTCAGAATCTTAAAGCATATGCCATGTGACTGCAGGGTGAGTCTATTTTGTGGAACAAAGGCAAAATATAATATTAACTAATTATTGAAAAATACCAGTTCACATTCATTTCCTTCCAGAAACTAGTATAGATAATCATATATAATTTTGAACTGAAGGTTCTAGTGATCCTTTCTAATTCATCTTTCAATCTCAGTACCTAGCATACTGCCCACTTCATAGTCATTACTGAAATGAATAAGGACTTTTGAATATAGGCGTTGTAACATCAAACCTTTTCTTCACTACACAGAACTAAACTTTTTAATTTTGTTAGGAGTTGAAAATATTTTTTCAAGGTTGACATCATATTATCTTTCAAGGCTCCTCAGTTATAATTTGGCTTCTAAAGCTTCAATGAATATTATGAAAAATTCATAGGAAAGATTTTCCTTTAATTTATAACTGCTGTGTACTTAATATGCTTGGACTTACACTGGTTGAATAAGACACAATCCACACTGTCTATACTCAGAGAGATCCTATTTAGCAGATAAGATGGACAGAAGTACATTTTTATCTCTGTGTTGTAAGAGCAGCATATGTAAAACATGGAGGGAGTGGAGTGATTAACTTTATCTGTGAAGATCAGAAAAGTGTACTTGAAGGGTATACAAGTGCAGGTGAAGGATATCATAAGCAAAGGAAAGGAATATTTAAATACACCAGCATTTGATGCATCAATATTTGGGGGGAACTGTAGACAGTGTTGGGGCTTCCCAGGTGATGCTAGTAGTAAAGAACTTGCCTGCCAATGCAGGAGACATAAGAGACCCGGGTTTGATCCCTGGGTCAGGAAGACCCCCTGGAGGAGGGAATGGCAACCCATTCCAGTATTCTTGCCTGAGAATCCCATGGATAGAGGAGCCTGTGGGGGGGGGGGGCTTCAATCCATAGGGTCACAAAGAGTTGGACAAGACTAAAGTGACTTGATAGGCACTTAGCACATATGTAGACCATGCTGGGCTTCCCAGGTAACTCAGTGGGTAAAGAATCCACCTGCAGTGCAGGAGACATAGGAGATGTGGGTTCAATCCCTGGGTCTGGAAGATCCCCTGGAGAAGGGCATGGCAACTCAATCCAATATTCTTCCTAGAGAATTCCATGGACAGAGGAGCCTAGTAAGCTATATAGTCCAGAGAGTTACAAAGAGTTGGACAGGACTGAAGTGACTGAGCACGCATGCATGCAGACAGTTAACTATCCATTTCCAATATGGATAGTAAGAGAAAAGACTAAAGAGAGATGCTGAGGGCATATCAAGGAGGACTTTGGGTGCCATATCAAAGAACTTTGACTTTAGTCAGTTGACCAGTGTCATTAATTCTTAAATAAAATCTACTTGAGAAACATACAAATCCCTCCCTACAACAGTTTTGAGGCTATAGTAGCTTGCATATTTATCCTTCAGTGAAAACCATTTCTATAGACAAAGTGGATCCTTTAAAACACTTTTCAGAGTACAGAGAAGCATTCTGGAAACAATGGGGAGGTGGACTGGATGATAGACACGAAAGATAGACTTAAGGTAGTGGCTATGTAAATGTGCAGGTGGACAGATTTGAGCAACTTGAGGGATGGTAGGTAGGACCAACAGGAGTTCTTATATAAATCACGGCTCTGATCCAATTTATTTCTTTATATTTAAGTCAGAATAAGATATATTTTAAATATAATATTTAAAAATAATTATCCTTTAGGATGAAAGGGACATAATCAGTGGAATTTAGATTTGGTAATGTATATTTTTCAAATTTACAAACATAGAGGCTATTTATAACCCTTTTAGAGAATGATTATTTATAAACATATTTTAAAAAGGGAAAGAGGACATTGCTTCATAAACTGAAATAATTAATTTATAGCTTGAGACTTCTGACAAAAGATGCTACTTATTCCTTCGCTTTAGATTTGATGGCATAATCATGTATAGTTTTGTATTTTCTGAAATAGTTTAATATCTGTTGGTCCCAATTTTATGCAGATAAGATTAAATTAGTTTTGGTGCTCTAAAAGACGTTTAGAACTTGACAGTAACTACTTCCTAATTTTCTTCTGCTCTTATGATTTGCTTTTTTTAATATTTTGTAATATTTGCACTTTTATTTTGTAAATTGGTTGGATAGAGTAATACTTCCCAATGTCTTCTACATCATGGTATACCTAGAAAATGAAATACGTATACAATACAAAAAAGGAGATATATGAGGTTGTTTCCTTTGGGAGATCACAAGCCAGGTACTCTAACCTATCATATCCTTATCAGACTACTCTAAAGCGGGAGGGAACTACGGTCATCTCCCACTCCCATAGCACATTCACACGGTTGGAATGCTCCGAGTTAGTTCAAGGTGATGGAATGGACATGTGCATTGTTTAGTGAGTACTCACTCTGATAGCATCTGACATATAACAAAATGCCAGTTGGCTCAAGAAACAGTTGTTAGTCGTCACATAAGAATTTTGCAACAGGACAACCTATAATTATTATGAAGAACATATGAAAACATGTGTTTTATTGATGAAGACTCAGGATAGGATACTATAAATACCCAATTCTTTCATTTAAAAATGAAAACACTCAAGACTAAAAAAAAATATGTGTCTTGACTAGGAAGTAAATGAATAGAAGTTAAATGACCGTATTGTAAGTTTTATGAGTTTGGGGACATTTTGTTCATTGCTACATCCCATTCCTTGGTACAGTGCATAGCACATGGGAGAAACTTCCTAAGATTTTGTTGAGTCAATGAATGAATGAATGAATTGGCTAAGGCCAAAAGGTAATGACAGAGCCAAAAGGAGAATTACAATCTTCCATTTTCCAGTTCAGTGATTCCCTGTGTATAAGACTTATGTGTCACACTGTTATCAGTGTTCTGTGAATAATTCATCACGTTGGCACAAGGCACAAAAGGTCATGGACACATTCCAAAATGGAATATTTTAAGGATTTACCTTTTCTTCTGTTTTGTAGCGGTTCCTATCGATCATCTTCATAAGTCAACAGGAAATATCTGGGTTGCCATAAAGCTGATATTTATCTCAGTATATCTCTGTAAATATAGATATTTAAAAAACAGCAGAAGTGGTCTTAAGTGAGCTCTCACAATTTTTTTCTCTTTGGTAATTATAATATTTTGTCATTTTTTTTAATAATATAATATATTCAGGTTTGTCTCTATTTCCATTAATTAAATGATGACAGATGAAAGTTTAAATAAGTAATTACTGATATGTCTTATATGCAAGCATGAAAATCAGAGATAGCACCATCACTGAAAGGTTATGTCGCTCAAAAATTCATTAAACATTCATTAGCCTCACCTCAGTTAAGGTGTCCTTGTTTATATATTGGCAGATTTGCATACTCATGCCCTGAACAAGATTTCAAAAATGTTTACGATCCTACGACCATCTTAATTATAAATCATCAAATAGATAAATAATAAAATAAATAAATCTTAATGAATATGGTCTATTTTTTTTTTTAACCTGGCCCTTCATGCAGTTCCAAGTACAAGATGACATGAAGATAAATGAAGATCCAGTTTGGATGCCTCCTTCTCCCTCCTATGAATCCTGATCCAAATCCAGAATGGGTTTGGGGTAGGGTTCTTGGTCATGGGGAAAGCTATACTGGTTGGCATAGAAGATGGGGAAAGAGAAGGTTTCCATGTCTGAATGACATTCTTATTCCCCAACCATTAACCATTTTTGTGTGTGTCTTTCACAGAGAAACCACAGACTGGAACATATTTAAATTCTTTAATAATATTTTCATTAATTTTCAGCAGTAATCCTCCATTGTGGTCCTGGGTAAGGTAACATTGAACTGGGTATGTTTAATCTGGGAACTGGCCTTTGGGTTTGGTCTAAGTCCTTACAAATTTCAGATACCATCAGATCTTTTCCAAAAATTTATCAAAATCCCAGTGATGGGCAGAGGTGGGTACAGTGAGACTTCTTATAGATGATATACAATATCTCAGTGGAGATCTGATCAATCTTATTTAACTACACACAGTTACAGAGGATATAAATTGCTTCTTTCCACCTCTTCAGTGAAGTAATTCCCTGTGGTGTTGCTATGGTCACGTCAGCATTACGAACTTTGTACTCAGCTAGAATGCTCTTTGGGGAAGGCAATGGCAACCGACTCCAGTACTCTTGCCTGTAAAATCCCATGGGCGGAGGAGCCTGGTAGGCTGCAGTCCATGGGCTGGCGAAGAGTCGGACACGACTGAACAACTTCACTTTCACTTTTCACTTTCATGCATTGGAGAAGGAAATGGCAACCCACTTCAATGTTCTTGCCTGGAGAATCCCAGAGACGGCGGACCCTGGTGGGCTGCCGTCTATGGGGTCGCACAGAGTCGGACACGACTGAAGCGACTTAGCAGCAGCAGCAGCAGCAGCAAAATGCTCTTTACAGTTTCAGCACCCGGCTCACTCTGGCAGCAAGTGGCCTTCAGAGTAATGCTTCCTTTATCCGTTTTCTGAAAGCTAATATAAAAGGGTTTGCTGTTTAAGCGAATGCCAAAGGCATCCAGCTCGTTTTCAATTATATTCTTAGGTCTCCAAGGTTTCAGAGCACCCAGAACAAGCAGGATCAAGTGACACATTCGGGCCACTGCAATGACTTGACGGCTTCTCTACCTTTCCCATCCTTGACACTTTCAATGATATCTGAGGGATCCAGGAGCTGGATATTGGTTCCTTTGTGTCTGATGACACAGCGGTCAGCAGAGTGAATCCCAGCGGCCACCTCAGAATATACTTCAGCCAAGTTACTGAACTGCGTGGACTTCCCCACAGTTAGAAAGCCCACTAACTCAACTGGAGCATCACCTCTCTTGGCCACACCAAAACCTTCTGGCTCACCAGCACCACCACCTTTTGGAGAAACAAGTTTTCTGTGAAGCTTAACGGAGAGAGCCTTAAGCAGCTCTAAGCAGTGGTTTTGTACTTTTAGTCCGAGCCATCTCGGCTTCGATTCCAGAGGTGTCGGCTAAGATGCTGCTAATGGTGGCGATTTCCCTGGGGTGCAGTGGCCTCCACACAGACTGCTTCTGTCACACATCTGTCAGCGGACCTACCACCAACCGCCGGAGCTACTGCTGTGCGCAGGCGCGATACTTCCCACTTCTCGCGAAAGTTCAGTGTGATGCTCACTAACTCTCCACAACACAGAGTGGGGCAGGGTGTGGAGAAGCCCTCCGTTCCCCGTTTTTTGAAGGTTTTCTGTCATTTCTTTTTTAGGGCATGGGCTGTGTCATTCAGTACGGACTTCTGGCTCTTATGTGTGCACAGGTATGTAATGTCTAAAACCAAATTCTGGACACTGAATAAAACAAAACTGAAAGATGAGTTTATTTTCAAGGCTTACGGCCTGGAAAACCGGGAAACTCAAGGCGACCGGCAATGTTTCCTGTTGCTTACTCACTGCAGTTTTTTGTTTTGTTTTTTAATCACTACATAATTATTTTTTAATACATAACCAAAATACAGACCACCATAGTAAATTGATGCCAATAAAACATGATATTTCATTTGTATCGCATGACAAATGGTTAACGTGCTTCGTCATAAATGAGTTCTTAGAAACCAGTAACAAAGACATTGATATTCCAAAGGAAATTTTTAAAAAGCCAGAAGAAAATAAAAGAACACAAGTGACTAGTAAGAACTAACGGATTTTTATGGAGTAAATGCGAAGTTATTTGTCTTTTTCCTGGTGGCTTCTTCCTTTTTTGGGTGAAGGTAGCTGAGTCAGGATCAACCAAGTCCAAAGGCGGTGTGAACACATTTGGCATTTGTGGATTGGCTGGTGTACTCTGCTAATTTCTGAGAAGAGATGTCAGTTTCCTGCAACTAATGTTAGGTAAAGTTAAATTTCATTTTTCTTTTTTTTATTTTCCATTTATTTTTATTAGTTGGAGGCGAATTACTTTACAGTATTATAGTGGTTTTTGCCATACCTTGACATGAATCAGCCATGAATTTACATGTGTTCCCCATCCCGATCTCCCCTCCTGCCTCTCTCTCCATCCCATCCCTCTGGGCCTTCCCAGTGCACCAGCCCCGAGCACTTGTCTCATGCATCCAACCTGGGCTGGTGATCTGTTTCACCCTTGATAATATACATGTTTCGATGCTGTTCTCTCAAAACATCCCACCCTCGCCTTCTCCCACAGAGTCCAAAAGTTTGTTCTGTACATCTGTGTCTGTTTTTCTGTTTTGCATATAGGGTTATCGTTACCATCTTTCTAAATTCCATATATATGCATTAGTATACTGTATTGGTGTTTATCTTTTTGGCTTACTTCACTCTGTATAATGGGCTCCAGTTTCATCCATCTCATTAGAACTGATTCAAATGAATTCTTTTTAATGGCTGAGTAATATTCCATGGTGTATATGTACCATAGCTTCCTGTATACTGTAGAACCAAAACAAAATGGAGTCACTTATGTTGAAGACAAAATGGAGTTGGTAAATGTTTTGTCTTCAACATAAGTGACTCCATTTTGTTTTGGTTCTACAGTATATATATATATATGTATACACACATCCACACAAGGCCAAAAGTCTAGTGGGCTGTGAGATCAAGTGCTTTTACAGGAAGGAATTAGAGATTGATTCCAGAAGATGGATGTCTTCTGAGACTGAGGCTGTAGTCTGGTCAAGTCAGGTCTGTCCAAAAGTGAGGTTGCAGTTGACAGCACAAGGGGTGGGAAGAATTGGGTTAGGAAAGGAGCTTGAGTGGACAGAGCAGCATTCATACCTGCCTCACCACCTTCACCACACTGGTGGCAGGTCCAGCCTAGCCTCAGAAGCAGGTATCAGACCTCATTGGTGAGGAGGGGCATGAAAATCTGAAGTGCTCTTTGGGACCATTCTTTGGCCCTTCTCGATGCCACTGCTGTGTATGTCAGAGTCTATGACTCTTCATCTTCATAATAATTTATAGTGAACAAATGTTCCAGGGATAAATGATATATTGAATTATCTATTAACGTTCAGTGTGGAGCATTTCATAAACTGTGGGTCAAAAATCACTAGCATCTTGGTGGATTGATGTGGATTATGCTGTTTCCCCTTTCACCATTTATCCATCTAAGCTGTGGAGTTTACAAAGCAGATACTAAAGTGGAGATTTAGTAATTGCCACATTGCCTGTGATTTTTCGGATATAGTGGAAAAGGGAAAAGTCATAGAATGTAAAGTAAGGAAAAGCTGTGACAATTTGATTTTTTTAAAAGTTTTGTTCTGAAAATCATGGGTCATTAAGTTTGTAGTTAATACTAGAAAAGAGTCTGGCTTTCATCATGAAAGAGATAATTTATTCACATATAGAACAAGGTTCATTGATTAGATGTAGTATGTAGTGAGTTAGAATAAACTTTGCTTCCAAAACTAAGTTCAGCATTTGGCAAAGTTTGATTGGTACAGGAGAAACAGTGTATTATGTTTTAACCTAATCACTTAACAGTTTCTTTAGGCAAAATTGAGATGTGCAGACAAGATGATTCTAAAGATGAGTAAATTTTTAGCTTTTTGTATTAATACCAAAGTAACAGGAGACACCTACATAGAAGTTGCATAAGTAATCGAGACATTTCTGTAAAATTTATTAATGACTTAAGATGCAGAGGCATACATATAAAACTGATCAACATTTATCTGGCAGTACAAAATTAATAACTAATATGATCTGGAGTAGAATCAGGAATCATAAAAATCTTTAGAGTTGAAATAATAGGCAGAATTCACTAAGAAAGTGTTTATATGAGATATCCAGAAGTGGCAAATTCATAGAGACTGAAAGTAAATTAGTGGTTACTGGGGCCTGGGAGAAGCAGGGGATGGGGAGTGACTATTAGCAAATGAAGCAAATGATTTCCTTTTGGAGTGACAAAATGTTTTGGAGTTGGATAATGGTAGTGGTTGCATAATTTTGTGACTATACTAAAGTCCAGGTTTCCCGGGTGGTGCTAGTGGTAAAGAATCCACCTGCAATGCAGGAGATGTGGGTTTGATCCCTGGGTCAGAAAGAATCCCCTGGAGTAGGAAAAGGCAACCCTCTCCACTATTCTTTCCTGGAAAATTCATGGGTAGAGGAGCCTGGTGGGCCATAGTCCATGGGGCCGAAAAGAGTCAGACACAACTGAGCGACTGAGCACATACTAAAATCCACTAAATTTTACACTTTAAAAGGATGAATTTAATGGTAAGTGAATTATATCTCAGTAAAACTTTAAAAAGGTACTTATGTTTAATAAACTGGGAATAGAAGAAAAACTTATGAAAAAAACAGAAGGAAATTGAACATAGTAAAGGATTTTTATCTTGCACATGTAACCAGGTGAAAGTTTAGTTGAATTCTCATTAATTCATGCATGAAAAAAATGGAAAAAAATAGAAGTATATTATCTCTATTATTATGAAGCCTTGTTCTAGATATTATAACAAAGATGTATATTGTAAATATTCTGACATGATGTAGATCTTATTTAAATGCTGTGAAAGAGAAGGCCATATTATATTCAATGAAGATGGTTTGACTGTCTCATGAAAGTGTTAGTCTTTCAGTCATGCCTGACTCTTTGCGACCCTATGGACTGTATAGCCTACCAGTCTCCTCCATCCATGGAATTCTCCAGACAAGAATACTGGAGTGGGTAGCCATTCCCCTCTTCAAGGGGTCTTCCCCAACCAGGGATTGAACCTGGGTCTCCTGCACTGCCGCAGATTCTTTACCATCTGAGCCACCAGGGAAGCCTATATAGAACACAAAAATTACATGAAACAAATAGATTTGAAAGAATTCAAAAAAAATTCTGGATGAAAAGAATTGTTTAACAAAGTCAACAGCTTTCTTATATGTTATCAACAAACAAATATAACAAAATGAAATGGAAAAGAGAACTCAATCAAAATAAGTCTAAAAAATAAAAATACTTAAATTCATGTGATATTGGCAAAGATGAAGACACCTTATATGGATGTCAGAGATGGGTAATTGTAGGAAATTGAATGAAAACAATTTTGTGTATGCATATATGTACATTTCTCTAAGTAGAGAATCTAAACAGTCCATCAAATTCTCAAATGAGCTTAAGAAACAAAAAAAGTTTATATATCATTGCCTATAAAGCAGCAGTATATAGAATAGTGTAGTAAGAATTCATTGATAAATGGGTAGTATAATTTGATAGACAAGTTGGAAATGACAGATAAATGGAATCATAAAGAAAATTTAAAATATATGTATGTATGATATATATGTATGATAAATACATAAATAATTGATGATTAATTTTTAAACAGTATTTGAGAAAAGAGACAATTATTTAGGAAAAAATGTAGTCTTCTTTCCATACACTAAAATTTCAGATTTATTAAGGATTTTATATAAAAATTAAATCTTAAAATATTAGTAGAAAATACAGGTTAATTTTTATGTAGGTGTAGGTCTTTAAGAGAAGCTTCCCAGGTGGCTAAGTGGTAAAGAATCCGCTTGCCAAAGAAGACTCAGGTTTGATCTCTGGGTTAGGAAGATCCCCTGAAGAAGGGAATGGCAACCCACTCTAGTATTCTTGCCTGGAGAATTCCGTGGACAGAGGAGCCTGATGGGCTACAGTCCATGGTGTTGCTAGAGTCGGACACAACTTAGCAACTAAGCAGCAACAACGTAATTACTTTACAATGCCATGTTAGTTTCTGCTGTACAATGAAGTGAATCAGCTATATGTATACATATAGCTGAGTATTCTTTTGCAAACAGGAAAATATAAGAACTTGACTTAGAGTGTAATAGGCAAATAACAAATCAGGGAAAGCATTGCAATATATTTGACAAGGTTTAATGTTAATACATAAAATTCTCTAACAAAAACTTCAAAGAGAGAGATCAAAAGAAAAGTGATCAAAGGGCAAGAAAAAAGAAATTTCTAAGAAGAAATACAAATAACCAGTAGACATATAAAATGTTCAAATGTACTCAAAGAAACTCAAATTTAAATAACAATAATATAGAACTGGCTAATATTATGAAATTTGATAATTCCAAGGGTTTAAGCTAGAGTTAAGAGATGGGCTTTTCCTTTAATACACTAATGATTGAGGTCTAAAGTGCCATTCATGTTCCTGAATCGCATTTTGCCAATATCTATCAAAAGCCTTACAAAATGTGCTTAAACTTTGTAAACACTGGTCTCAGAATATCTTAGGGATATAATTGTGTAAATACTCACAAATGTCTATTTGAGAATTGTTTTGCAGCAGTTTTTGTATTGGTGAAAATTTTAAATAGTATTAAGTAGGTTACATGAATTATGGCTGTGGAAATACTGATTTTCAAAGACAGTTACAACAGCATTTTCAGTCTCACATGTTCTTCCTTAACCTTGTCACTCCCCAGTTAGAGTTTTCCCTTCCCTTGAACCTAGGCAATACTTTATGGCTCCTTCACTGAGTAACAGATGATGAAAGTGAAACTGGATGACTTTTAAAGGCAGAAGACTTTTCACCTGATTCTTTCCTTTGGGATTTTTCTCCCTTGAAACTCAGCTTGGGATGAAGCCCAGGCCTCATGGCAAGGTCACCTGTAGGTGTTCCAGCAGAAAGCCCCAGGTAAGATTGCTGCCAACAGCCAGCATCTACTAATCATCTAAGTGAATAAGATTTCAGATGATTCTAGCCTCCAGCCTTTGAGTCACTACAGCTGATTCTAACTAGAGCAGACAAATTGTTGAATGCTTCCAAATTGCAGATTTGTGAACAAAATGCATACTGTTGTTTTAAGTCACTACAATTTGAAGTGGTTTGTTATTATACGTAGCCATAGTACCTGGAACAATGTTACCTCCAAAACTGAAATATTGTGAAGGCATTTTTAAAGAAAAACTTAGGTGGAAAATATGTATCTTAAAAATTTTACAGACATTTACAAAGTGCAGTTGAGAAAAAGGGTAGATCATAAGAGTATATATTATTATATTTAGTATATATAGTAATACTATAATACTCTTATTGGAGAGGGACATGGCAACCCACTCTAGTGTTCTTGCCTGGGAAATTCCATGGACAGAGGAGCCTGGCAGGCTACAGTCCATGGGTCACTAAAGAATCGAACACGACTGAGTGACTGAACAATAATAATACTATATATCATATAGTATACATTATATATAATAATTATATTTTATGTGTGTATACAGAAATTCACATAAATATCCAACAGTCAGCATGTGTACATATAGAAAAGGCACTTGGGAAAGTACTTAAAAATTGTAGACAGCAGTTTTCTTCAAATGTTTGGAGTCAAGTGATGCTTTATACTTAATTTATGTTCTTGCTCATCTTGATGATTTTCTAATTTTTCAACAAGTGGACATTGATCACTTGTTCAATAAAGATTAAACAAATTTGAACTTAAATTAATAAACAACTGGTAGAGTACCAAATACAGAGGAACCTGGCTCAATAGCTGTTCATAAGAAAAAGACAGGTGTTTTAGCTGATTGCAAGTTCAAAATCAGCGAATGGTGTGTTGTAACTATCAAAATGTTAATGCAAACTTAGGTAGCAATTACAAAATTCTAGAATCCAGAGGACTGGAAACACACAGAACAGATTCCCCTTTGAGGTACCACAGTTTTAAGAAAAACAGCAACTGATCTTTTTCAGAAGAGACTGACCCAGATGGTAAGGTCTGAAGCAGGATTATGTGAGGGACAGTAGAAACAGCAGGGAATCCTGTTGTGTTAGAAAAGAGAAAACAGATATATGTATAAGAAATGGGGTTAGACTTCATCTGGATAATTTCAGAGAGCAAGAATTAAGCAATAAATGAAAACCCTAAAGAGACAGATGTAGCTCAATTGAAGACACTATTTTCAATTAAATTGAGCTATTCAAAAATTGCAAGGATAGCCAAAGAATGTAATGAGACCAAAACCTTGGTCTCTGGTTTTGAGGTTCCCAGGTGTCAGGATGTTTATAGAACTCTGCTTTTCGTGGAAAGGTCTGGTCGGGTATCATTTGAACAAAGACCTGTCCCTTTCCACATCTACGAGTTTCTGTCATAGGATCAGAAACCCGACAATATACTCTGTGGCCAATACTCTATAGTCACTCTTTAGCATACCTTTTTCTAACAGCCTGATTTTCTGAATTCCCAGTCTTTGCTAATTAGCACAGCTGAACTGAGTTTGGCAGTGATTTTTCTCAGAATTAAAGACTCATGTTTCCGGAAGATGATGTGTGTCTTAATTAAGTCTCCTCATTAAAACTCCCTAGCTTTGATTGTTAGTGTCTGTCTCTACACAGCACAAAACAGACATTTGGCCATTTCTTATGTAATTTGATTGGTATAACAACTCGTCATATTATTCAGCTCCACAAAGCAAAGTTTTAGTTTTTTTTTTTTTCCGTCTAGATGGGCTATGTAGATATGCTTCTTGTCTACTTTTAAGTGGAGATCCTAACACACCTGAACACTCTGCTTACATACAGATTAAAGATTTTATCAAGTTGTTTGAAGAGTAAAGATTATTTCCTTCTTTTTCTACAGCAATTACGAGGAACTAATTAAACTGAGCATTTTAAAAGAAAGATAATGTCCTCTTAAGAGTTCTTTAAGACCGTGTAGTTTTCTGTCACTTTGGCCCTGCCATCTCACTCTGATTTTGCAGCGTTGATGTATTTCAGGAGTTCTCTGTTTACGGTAAAACATCACCCTTCCTTACTTTGCTAAAGCATAGGTACAGGTCTCTACACATCTGATATTTGGGTCAAATGCTCTTATACCTCCCTTCATGCCTCTTTGTTCTTAAAAATAGGAGGAGATTGGAGGGCTTATAAAATTGAGAATGTACTCCCAGAAAATATATGGTTTTATTCTTTTACTCACATCTAGATACAGTCAAATAATTGAACCCAGCATGCAGCTCTGAGTCATAGGGGAATTTTATGGTATCTGCAAAACAGTTAAATTTGATTTGTTAAATTGTACCTAAAATGAATCCAGGCCATTCTTAATAATTCTTAATAATGATAGCACAGAAAATAAAGATACAATGTCCAGGAGAAAATAAAGATATGTGATGGATAAATGTAATATTAAATACACCATTTGGGTTTCCCAGGTGGTGTTAGTGGTAAAGAACCCACCTGCCAATGCAAGTAGATATAAGAGACGTGGTTTTAATTCTTGAGTTGGGAAAATCCCCAGAAAGAGGGAATGGCAGCCCACTCCAGTATTGTCTGGAGAACCCCATGGCATGCTGCAGACCATAGGGTTGCACAGAGGCAGTTCGTAGGATTGCCCAGAGTCAGACAGGACTGAAGCAACTTAGCACACATGCACATTCCATTTACTGGAAACAGTGTCTCTATGGAATACCTCTAATAAGACAACTTAAAGTATTTGCTGTGTAAATTTTCACAAGACAGATTGCCACTTAGAAGGTATAATAACAGAAGCAAAAAAATAGAGCTAAATGAATGTATGATATATTTAAAAGTCTTTAATAATGATCTGAAAAGCTTTTCAGCAAAAATTTACAGTGCAAGCTATGTTCAAATGATCTGCACTGACTGTTTATTGCTAGGTGAGGCATCACTTTCAAACAAAATTATTCCTAAGAATAATCTATATATGGCTAATTTTTACTTGAGTAGTTGTGAAAATTCATGCCCTACTTGGCAAATTGGTGAAATGTCCTTTTTCTTGTAGGAAGATACATTCATATAGTGGTATGTGTTAGCACATGACTTGCATTGCTTTCTGTTTGCCCGTTTGTATGGAACCCATTCAATTGGACTTAACAAATAATTTTTACCAATGACTTTTGTTCACTTGGTGGGCAACCCTTGAATGCCATTATTTTTTATTGATTAAGCACAAAATAAATTTTCATCTCACTGACAGTTATGGATATGGTAAAAGAAACAATACTCCCCATCAAAAAGGGAAAAAACCCCACATTTTAGCTTAATAATATTCTCAAGTGCAAAGGACTAGAAGATGAGCATAATAATAGAGCATAATTCTCTGTTAATTTTCCTCTGGGAGTAGTTTATATTTGCCTGAATTGTGGATTGGGAGAAGCTCAAGTTTGGAAGCCAAATTTGTAGTTATTTCTGAGTGTATATTGAGAAATCATGACCTTGTTTTCAGCTTTCTTGTCACTTCTCTGCTTTTGCTCTCCTCCTTCATCTCACTCTGTGGCAGGTTGAAGTAATGGGTGAATTTGGGGGTTTTGAAATAGGATGACCTTGGTCTCATCCCAGCTCTGTCACCAGCTGTGTGACTTGGATAAGTTACTTAACAGTCTTACATTCTGGATTCTTTATCTCTGAAGGAGGGACACTATTCCTATCTCATGATTTTGTGAGGATTCAATAGGCTAATGCAAGCACAGTGCTTAGTGAGAGGCACTGTGGAGGCTATAGTGTAGGACTCAGTGCTTATAGCATTACTACTATTGTTACTTTAACAATGTTTGGTGTACACCAAAGGAAGAAATGGCAAACCTTTGCGCTGATTCTGTTCTCCATTGGTTTAGATGTGACTGAGCAGAATTTTCTTTTCTGTGTGCTCTGTGGTTGTTATCGTTCATTTTTATACATTTCAGTGTTCTTTTCAGGAGAATACTGTACCAGTCTTGAAGATTGACTCCATAAAAGTGGCATCTGCCAGCCATATCCCTAAGAAACTATTCTAATTTATAGGAACCAGGTGTCTGAAATTGGAGATATATTGTCCTTAGGACGGATTTCTTAGTGATGCAAAATTTTCTTTTTCTAGTAAAAGTATTTCACAGAAATTGAAATAATATTTTGTCTCATCTTAGAAAATAGTTTATACATTATGATTTCTTTAGTTCCAAGAAAACACAGATGAGTAAGAGTAAGTGAGAATCTAGGTTCAACTATAAATTTGTCCATAATATCAATCGTTCTCAAACCTGGCGGCCCATCAAGATATTCTAGGAAGCTTTTCAGAATGAAGACTTCTGGGGACTTCCCTGATAGTCCAGTGATTAAGACTCTGGGTTTCTAATGCAGAATCTAATGGTTTGATCCCTGGTTGGGGAACTAAGATCCCACATACCACACAGCATGGCTGAAAAAAAATAAAAATAAATAAAAATTTTTGTAAAATCTTGGTCCACTGGGAGTTGACTTGCAGTAGGAGGTGGGGATCTGGTTACACTGTGGGCTAGTGGTGATCTCACTATAGGCACAAGATATGAGTATACCAGAAGAGGAGTAAAGCTAATAACATGTCAGGTTGTGAGACCTGCACTTCCTTCCTGTTGCTCTTAAGTTTTACCATGAGTCCTTTGAATTTCCTTAGATGATATGGCAAAGCTACAGGCATTTAATTGTCCAATTGCAGTCGCTAGTTTTTCAGCTACCATCAAAACGTCTGCTCAAGGGTGAGAATCCTTGAGCTGTAAGAGTATTTTGCCTCAGAGGCAGTTTGAGTGACCAGGAGACATAGGAGCATGATGAATGGGCAAATATCTTCTATGTTTGACCTGTATTTTCAGAGATTATATCTGATTTAAGCCTCTACTTTAAAGATGTCTATTTCATTCTGAGAATATGGATGGTTTATGGAGGGTTTAAAGGATTATTCTAACACAGAATATCCATTTATACAACGTCCCAAACTGTCAACTTAAGAGTTGACAAATGTGCAAAATGGCCACAATGTTTTACAGTAACAGTCAGCAAAAGGTGGAGTCTGGCTCCCCACCCATTAAACCTGGGGCTTGCCTTGTGGCCTTCTTTGACACGCTGAATGTAGTACAAATGATGAAGTACCAGTCATAATGGGTTATGAGCCTAGATCTCAAGAGGCCTTGTAGCTTCAGCCTTTGTTGCTTGTAGAGCCCTGTTATTACCATGTGGGTGAGTCAACCTGGTGGATAAGTAGAGACCAGTGGCACATTTGTGTCCATACCCCGGATGAAAAACAGCCAGATATGTGAGTCAAGAGTGATCCAGAGGCCATCTTAGGTCACTGGGCCACCAACTAGCCTTCTTCATTCTGCCTGAATCCAGAGGGGTTAAGCTAAGCAGACCCAGATCACAGAATGAGTCTGACTATAGAATCATGAGCTAAGTAAATGTTGCTTATATCTAATGGGTATAATGCTATGTAGCAAAAACCAACTAATATACCTGGAACAGTCCTAGTTTAGATCTATTGTTATGGTGTAATTATTAGTAAGGCCTTCTTTCATTCTCAGAACTATCCTTGTTGAAGTATAGGTTGTACAATTAATTTAAGTCAACAGTACTGCTGTTGATTTGCCAAACAAATTTTATATTTAAAAATGTATTTTAAAATTAGTTATTTTCTGTTTTAAACTTCTTAAATGAATTTCTGTTATATTTAGAATAAAATTATAATTCCTTTCCTGATATATAAAGTCTTAATAATCTGGCCCCGTTCCCTTTTCTGTAGACTTCTCCCTCTGGTTCCGCAGTCCAGAAAACTGGCCTCCTTTTCTGTTCCATAAGCAGGTGAAATTTTTTCTTTGAACCTTTGACTTTGTTTTTCCTTCTGTTTCTAATGTCTTTTCTCTTGCTCTATACAAGCAGCTTCTTCTGATTATTAGAGCCCATCTCAGTGCTAACAACCTCTGAGAAGGCTTTCAGAGGTCCCCCACTGAAAGAGGCCTCATTTCAGTCTTAACCACAGCTCACTCTTCATTTCCATCACCTATTTTATCACAAAATATAACTTTGAAAATGTTAGTTAACTTGATGTCATTAATCTTTCCCATTAACAAGTAAACTCCTTCAGATAATTGAATCCTGAGGTTTTAGCAGAGTACCTAGCAGAAAGGAGTGAGGTAAATATCTGGTGAATAAATGCTGTGTGCTCAACTCCAGACTTAGAATTGACAGTCCTGGATTTGAGTTTTTCCTCTTCTGTTTCTAGGGTGTTTTATTTTGAGTAAGTCACTTCCCCTTGTGGCACCTGTTTTACCATTTTGAACATATAGAAACTGGGATAGTAAATGTGACAATGAATGTAGAGTGCAGGGTTGATTGGAATGTGTTATTAAATGTCAGCCGTCATTGCTAGCCATTCGCTCTTCAAATGATAAGATCCTTTTTACAGCAAATAGGTACTTATTTAAAATGTATTTTTCGATAGAGATTAAGTGTTTTCCTTAAGGTTCAAGGTCTTTGCTTACCTGTATTTATCTCAAAAGTGAAGAAAGCTCTGCCAACCCCATCCCATTCTATCCTGTGTCCTGTGAATTATTGTTTTTTTGTTGACTGAGCAGAAGGCAAAATAAGAGTAGTGGCTCATGCTACTATCAGTCTTTTCTGTCATTTATTTCTTGTCTTTCAGATTACAGCTTTTTTTTTAAAGCTCATTTTGAAACAGACAAATAGACTAGTTCTCCTTACAAGTGTTTTTCCTGACAACTGAAACAATATTTTAGACCGATATCTCATCATACCACCTCACCATAGCTTTGAGAATTATGAGATTTGTTACTGATTTGAAATTGAATGATTACAAGACTGGAATTGTGGGACTAACAAAGCCAGTGCGGTTTTCAAAGAAATGCTTCTGCATCTCAGAACATGTAGCTTATGAAATCATTCTATTAATAAATAAAGTTACTAATGCATGGATATATTACATATATTTCACAATAACCTTTTAAAATGAATTAAATGTAAAACAATTCAAATAAGGATAAATAAGATGCATTTGTATTATATTTTTTCCCTAAAGATTTATTTGTATCATATATAAAATGCATATTTTTTGCATTTGTAGAGTACCCTAAATACTTTCTGTGAAACAGGACAGACCATGAGAAAGACATTGACAATTTAGGCCTTGTCTTTCCTCCCTTCATTTGACATCCCTTGCCAAATGGAGTGTAAATAACTCAAATTGAAGATACGTAGTATTTTCCCTCTTTTTATTTTTAAACTGTAAGTGTAACATATGCACATAGCAAATCTTTCAAATTGTACAAATGTGTTTATGGTAAAACATCAATTCTCCTCTCACTGTAGATCCTTATTCCTCCAGTGCCCGCTGAAAGTAACCTCTGCTGAGTTTCTTCTGCATGTCTGTTCTGTGCATACGATTTTACATACATGTGGATGATGTTTACCTTAAGCATCTAGAAGAATCTCTGCACTCCCAAATGGTCCTTTGCTTTGGACAACATCCTTAACCTTTTTTATCTCAGATGCATCACCGGTATAATTAACCCACCTTCAGAGAGTTAATTTAGGATAAATGGGTTATTTTTGATGAAACCCTTGGAAGAGTATCTGGTACAAGGGAAGTACTCTGTGTTAATTATTACTGTCTTCACATTTTTGCCCAAGATCTTGCATTACTGATTGACATAATTGCATTTTAAAAAAGGTATGGTATTTAAATGTATTCCAAAGAGTTTCAACTAAAAATGATCTTATGGTACAGACTATAAAAATCTCACACAGAAACATATTTTTACCAAATTCAAAGGAGAATTTAAAAATCCTGTAAGCATGAACTTAGAGCATACAGCTTATTTGCTACAGAGCACAGTCTGCCTTTCCTTAGATGCCTTTGCTCAAATGGTAAATGGTGAAAGAAAACAAAGTAATAGAGATAGGGGCTTTCTGTATTTCTTTGCATTACTCATTTGCTCATTTATTGATTTAAAATGTATTTATTTTACACTTAATTCTGTATCAGATACAAACTTAGGTGAAAAAGAAGCAAATTAGATAATCACAGTCACTGTTATCATGGACTTCATAAGATGATGGAGAAAAATTTATTAGTGATGTAATTATATACCTGATATTAAAACAAAAGGTAAATTTATCTAAGAATTTTATTTCCTGTCAATTTGTCATGAAGTTCTGAAGGCAACCAAGAGTTATTTTCTGTTATTGAGAGAATTATAAAGTATACCATTCCTATATTCTAAAACACATTGTTGGGTGATGGATCCCAGTAGAATCTCTTTCTCAATCTCTCCTTTTGTTGACAGACCCCTCATTATTCCTGTCCGTACAGAAATCTGCAGTCAGTTGGAATGCTTAGATAAATCTTTGTTTACTTTATTTTGTTTCTTACTTTATAGGGTTTATATTAATTTGTGCTACTGTGCTTTTCATTTTAGGGTATATTAGTAATCATTTAAATTTTATATATAATAAGATCCATTATAGGTGTTAGGATGGTGGTATATCTATGAAAATAAAAGTTATCATTATAGTCCTCATGCCATAATTCATTTGATATGCCTTGTGTTGACGTATGGGCTTGATGTATATTTTGATATTACAAGGGTAAGCTTTTGCTATGAGACAGTATGCTTATAAGACAGAATGTATGTGCATCTGTATCATTTTTCTACCTGTGCAAACATATCTGAAAAATATGTCATATGTTGGATCGTGGTGTCAAAGATCTCTGTAATTTTGATAGTTATTGCCAAATTTTTGTTCATAAGAATTGCACCAATATATATTCCAGTCAGCGATATATGAAGATGTCTGTTTCCTCATAGTCTGTTATTTTGAATTTTCAGTTTTTGCAAATATAAGATCAGGTGACTTTTCAAGATAAATTTACTTTTTTCATTATAGATGAGTTTGAAATCTATTTATGTATCTAGCAGCTGCTTGCATTTTCTTTTCTTCTTATAACCTTTGCCATTTTTCATTTCTGTAATTTAGTTTTTGAAACATACCTTCTAGCAAGAGTTGTTCTTCATCTGTTTTAGAATCACAGATATTTCCTTAGTTGCCTTTTGAATTCATTTATGGCATTTCTTGACATGCAGGTTTTTTTTTTGTTTGTTTTTTTTTTT
>NC_057388.1:84526364-84573711 GCF_019320065.1 Cervus canadensis
TTTTTTTTTTTGATAGTGAAAGTTTATCAATCTTTTCTTTGAGAACCCTGGATGTTGAGTGATGGTATGAATATCCTTTCCAACTTTAAGTTTATATGTGAATTCTCCATAGTTTCCTCCATTGCTTCTATAGTTTCTTTAAATTGTAAAAAAAGAAAGAAAGTTACAATTAAATTTTTGCTTATAATGATTACTTGTGAGGTATGTCAGGAAAGAAACCACTCTAATTTTATTCCATATTTCTGTGGGAGCAGAGCTGGAGTCTAAGGCCTGTGAAGGAAATTGAGGTCTGGTGGGTGCCAATGTCCTTGCAAAGGATTCTCAACAGGCTACGGCCTTAGAAGAAGGGATAATTGGAAATAGAAAGGCTGTCATGGAGACTGATGTCAGCTCTGGAACATTTTAGTTTCCAGGAGTGGATAAAAACAATCCCATGTTTATATTGCCCCTCATTTCAGCTCAGTCACTCAGTCGTGTCCAACTCTTTGTGACCCCATGGCCTGCAGCATGCCAGGCTTCCCTGCCCATCACCAATTCTTGGAGCTTGCTCAAACTCATGTCCACTGAGTTGGTGATGCCATCCAACCATCTCATCCTCTGTCATCCCCTTCTCCTCCCTAGCAGAAAGTAAAGATAAATCACCTCTGGCGAAACCTCACATCATTTTAAGCTTCAAATAAAAGTATTTATACAATAAATTTTGCAAATACAATGTCTGGTAACATAATAAAAAATATTCAGGATATCATGGCACACGAGGAGAAGAGACAGGATGAAAAAAACCCAGCAGAGATGAGCAATGGAAAAGACCCATGGGTCTCCAGATAGTGCAGCCATCAGAGAGCTCCCCTCCCCGAATAAGTTAAAGGAGATAAAATAGTAACTTAATTTTGTAGAGAACTGGACACCATAAGAAAGAAATTGTTTTAAGGCCAACAAATGTAATAACAAGATTTATAAATAATCAGTAAAGATTTCTCAATATATTAGATATAGATGAGGGCAGCATTTGTGAACTGATAGGTCAGAAGAACATGTCCAGAGAGAACATGGACAAGTCAAAACTGAAAATAAGCAGGAGAATGTAAAGTACACAAGTGAGTCATTCTAATTTAAGTAGGATTGTTGAGAGAAGGAGTAGATAGGGAATATAATATTTAAAAAGATGTAAGAAAATGCCAAGTGCAGCTGAATAAAAAAAAAAAATTGTCTTGAGAGCAACAGTGATCACTGGCAGGTAATTTCTTGCTAGAAAAAAGAATTGTAGTCTTAAAGGTAATGGAATAGCAACTTCAAAATGCCATCTGGAAATCCTCTATTGAGTGAAAGAATTCACTGAGAATGAAAGTGAAATTAATAAATTTTTGAATGAAAAAAAACTGTGAGTATCTGTCATTAGTAACATGGCACAAAGAAGATGCTAAAGGGTTTTATTCAGGCAGCAGGGAAACTTTTCCAGATGAAACTCAAAGATGCAGGAGGAGATAAAGAGCAATGAAAATAGAAATTGTGTGGTCAAGCCACTTTAATCTCCATTTTTATTTTAGTCTCAATTCTATCAATATAATTAGTTGATCTCGGAGAAGCAATCTGACTTTTTGAAAAAATGATTTCTCTTAACAGTTTTCTAAGTAAATCCTTAAGAATGTTCATGGAAATAATATTTCTATAATTATTGTACCTTTGTCTGTATAATAAACCCTAGGCTTTTCTTTCTTTGATGATATTTTGGATATTTTTTCACTCTATTCTGTTGTTATCTGTTGCTGCAGAGAAATTTGAAACTTGTTTTGTTCTCTCCCTTTCCCCACTTTCTCCTGCTTGTTTCTGTATTGTTAAGGTTTCATAACTTGACTGGGATATAGCTTATTATTGGTCATTCTGACTCACTTCTACTGCTATGATACACTCTGCTAGTTTCAGAAAGTGAGAGTTTTCTGGAATTAAATATTTAAATATAGATTTTTGTCTTTTTTTCTCTTTGGAGACTCCAGTTATTCTATATTGGCTTGGTTTGCCTGTTTTCTTTTTAAATATAGTCTCTCTGATTCTTCTCAATTTTCGTTAACTCCATTTCTTTTAAGTTTGACACAAATTTGTATTCACTCTTTCAATTACTATATTTTCATCAGTTTCTGTTCTTTGTGTTCCTTCAGAACTTCCATCACTTTCTGTTATTTGTTTTCCTTCATTTCTGTGATTGGTTTTATCCTTCTAACTTCTTTCCCAACTTCTATCAGCTCACACATCATTTCCTCTTTTGTCTCACCATCTTTGTTCTGAGTTCTAAAATTTCTGGTTTGTGACTTCCTTAACAGAAGAGATGGCTTTATTAGGTATATCTCAAATTGTGACAAAGTAACTTGTACAGCTTTTAACTTGCATGTGGAATTACTTTCTACTGAATGTTCCTTGTTTGTAAGTTTTGCTGTTATTTCCCACTTTTTTTTTTTTTTTTTTTTGTTAACCACTACTCCTCCCCAATTTCTGCTGCTTTTGTTGGCTTGTTCTTGTTTTTTTATAGTGCTGTCCAAAATTCACATATATGTCCTGAGTCAAAGCTTCACTATGTGAGTTTTTGTGTAAGCTCTATTTTAGCTTAACTATTGTTTCCATCCATGTATTTTCAGTGTTGTCATTGTGGTGTCAGGCTTTGCACTGAGCTTTGGGGAAGTAGCAGTGAAGAGTAAAGGCAGGTCTTCTGCTTTCATAGATCTTATGAGATTAGCACAGGGAGAAAAATAAGTGAATTCAATACAGTGCATGCTAAGTATGTACTATGAGAGGAGAAATATAGGATAGTATGGAAACATATTAAGAACATTAAACATTTAGATTCTTCTAATATGTTCTAGCGTGGGCTTCCATGGTGGCTCAGATGTTGAAGAATATGCCTGCCATGTGGGAGACCCAGATTCAATCCCTGGGATGGGAAGATCCCCCTAGGGAAGGAAATGGTATTCCACTCCAGTGTTCTTGCCTGGAGAAGTCCACGGACAGAGGGGCTTGGCGGGCTACAGTTCATGGCGTCACAAAGAGTTGGGCACGACTGAGTAAATAACACGTTGACTTTCAATGTGTCCTAGCACAAGTCCTATAGTTTGGGGAGTGTTAAGGATTCTGTCTAATATTTGGAAGAATCATGAGAAAATTCCTAGAGGGAGGAACATCTAAGTTGAGATTCGGCTCAAACTAAGTGTGTTCTAATTCCAAGCTGAAGTAACTGTTCATGATAGTATACACAGGCAAAAGAAAGTGCAAAAGAACATAGTATTGGTGGAGGAATGAGCTTTGTTGCTCTGTTACCATTTTGTGAATCCATCAGCTGAGTGAATCTGTGAAGCTGTTCATTTTAGAAGCACTATTTAGATTTTTGTTAACCCCTTGTAGAACTGACTTCAGAAGCAAGAAAAAGTGGGAAATGCATTTAAAAAATATTCTCTCTGTGAAAAACGGTAGATCAAATAGATCAAATTTAGAGTTAGAGGGTAAAATATAGTACTTTGGCTGATGTTCCATCAGAATTTGGAAAATTGTTTTTTTGGAAAACCCTTTTTGGTTAATATTCTTGCTCTTATTCTTAGTAACTATCCTGCTGTGATCATTTCTCAACAGGATCCTTCCAGTCTTTGTCTGCCCAGCACCTGCCTCAGTGGAACTTTGTAAGTTTAAGATGACTCTAGGCTAATGTGAAAGCTGCTGCTGAGGCCCTTCAGTGTTATTCCTTTGAAAGCAATATTTTAGGCCCTCTTTTGAAAATTCTTGCAGTTTCACAATATAGGCTGCTCTTAATATTTCTTTTCTTTTAACAGTTATCACTTCCATAAGACTATCTTAATTTTCCCAATATTTCTCCTCTGTGTTAAAAAAACCCCATAAGGAAAGACAAAATTTTTGTCCAAGAGGTGCTAGCTAATTGCCACAATTATAGTATCCATGAGGCACGTTTCCAGCTTGTCAACTGCCATACAGCATTCAAGCCAGCTTGCTAGATTCTTTAATTTGCTTCTGTGTTTAAAGAAAGTACACAAACATTAACTAACCTATCATATTTATGCCACAAATGTCAAGTCTTGTTATAATTAAATCCTCTGAGTATTTCCTTTTATGTAAGAAAAGGAAAACATATTTGGGCAACTGTAAATGTGTGTTTTTATTTTTAGAGTAGAAACTACAGCTTGTTTACTTAATTGGTTTGGCAAGAAAAAAACTGTTAGGAGGAAAGCAACAACTAAGGTGTCTTCTTTTTTATCCTGTGTTTCCAAATATGAGCATTTGATCCTTTGTGTAACAGAGGATACACACCTGCAGAGACTAGAAATTTGCAAATTATAATGAACTAAAAGAAATGGTGTGAATCCTTCTTACGGTGAAGTCAGAATAAGAGAATAATCTGAAAAATATGAATTAAGCTGATTCTTTTTGAAACTGTGATTCTTTCTTTCTTTATTTTTTTAAGTATTTTAAGTGAATAAAGGAAAGTGAAAGAAGGTAATATTCAATTCCTGGAACTAGAAGTTCCAACCCCCTCTAGGGTCAAACTAGGGAAAGACAGAAGGATTGGGGGGTGGGGGGCACTGTCAAATAAAAGTACTTACTTGATTCTGCCAGGTTAACTTTCTGTTTCTGAGCTGGTAGGTATTTAAAGCTCTTTCTTTCATGTGTTCTTTCATAGGTTTCTGTGATGTAGAGGTGTAATTTTCTCTGGATCCAACCTTTCCTCTTACCACCTCCTAGTTTTCTGGAGATGTAGTTTACCTAGACTTTTTTTTTGTTTATGTTGCAAAGTGTGGTGCTAAAGAAGGTCTTGAACTTGGCTGTCTGAGTTCCAATCCTGGTTCTACCACTTACTAGTCATGTGTCTTTTGGGCAGGTTACTTAATATCTCTTGTTTCAGTTTTGTCATCTGAAAGAGGTATGATAATAAATAGAACCAACATCATAGAGCTCCTGAGAGGAAATTACATCTATATACCTACCTATTTGCCTGCCTATCTAGCCCTCTATTTATCCATCTACTAATCCCATGGTAAACATAATATAGTGTTTTTATTATTGTTTTCAATGTGAGAAGATTTACAGTGGCTTTGTCTACTTTCTCTCACATGTTGCTCCATTGATCCACAGAAAAAACTCATGCCTTCTTACCAGGAGCAAACTCTAGAGATGTAAGTGATGTCTAACATGATGGTAATTTCTGCTATGCTCATTTAACTCGTTTGGCACAGCCGTCTGATCTCTCTGCCTTTTAGACTTTCTGGTCAACTATGCCACCTCTAACCTCAGGAGACACATACTGTTTTCTGGGTAGTCCTGTAGAAGACCCAATAACTAGGTTTAAGATTAGAAAATGGAAGCTAGTGGAAAGTGCCATAAGTTGCAAATATTAGAAATGAAAAAGAGAAATCTATTATTTGCAAATGGCATGATTTTATACATAAAATCCAGAACAAAATGTTGAATTGGGAAGTATATTTACTATCTGTTGTCTTATTCTACTGCCTTATAGACCATCCAGTGCTACGTTGAATAGATATAATGATCATGAACATTCTTGTTCCATGTTATGTTTCCACCTAGGACTTTTTTTTTTAAATTTTAAAATTATGGATTCATCTACTTTAACAGGTGGAAAGCCTATTAATATTTTAAAAGTTGAGTTTTGAAACAAATTTGTCCAGTCACTTCCTCTAAATTTTTTAATTTATTGATATAAAGTTGTTCTTTCTATTTTTTCAATGTTTGTGGGGTACGTAATGTTGCCCGTTTTTTTTCGATGTTGTTATTCTATGTATTCCTTGTTTTTTTTTTCTTTTTTTTCTCCCCTTGAGTAGTGTTTCTGGAGGTTCATCATTTTGTTAGTCTTTTTAAAGAACAGTTTTAATGTTCTTGACTTTCTGTGTTATGTGTTTATTTTCTATTTAATTCATTTCTTTTTCATTTTTATCTAGTTTTTATTGGCAAATTTTATTATGTCATTCCTTTCCTTGGTACTTGATGTAAACTAGAAAAGTACTACTATTCAGCCTTTCTTCTTTTCTAATACTTACAAGTAAGGCTACATAATTCCTCCTAAGCACTGCCTTCTGTATTCCCCACATGTTTTGGTATTCCATGTTTAAAATAGTTTCTAATTACCATTCTGACTAATTCTCTGGTTTTGCAGGTGTTTAGAAATGTGGTCCTTAAGTATCTGAAATTTGGTAATTTTTGTTGTATATTTTTTTGATCATTTCTGACTAACTCCACTATAATCAAAGAACATATTCTGTATGTTATACAGTAAGTCCCCTACCAATGAACCTTTAGGTTGGGAAACTTAAAGATGTAAACGTGCAGTACATGTCCAATCACATTAGTTGCTTCATGTATCTGGCGTACATTGTCATGTCCATGCATTCTCTATAGTTGTGATTTTGTGTACTTTACTTTACAATACTGTATAGTACAGTAGTACAGTATATTTATTTCAAGCCCAAAATGTCCAGAAGCAAGTGTGAGAGTAGTGGTCTTGAAGCTGGGACTGCTAAGAAGCACCAAGTGATAACGATGAAAACAAGAGTAAAAATGATTGAGTCAAGTGATGGGAAATAGCTGGTAGATGTCACTCATAAAATGAATTGTTCAACCATCAGTATGATTCTAAAGAACAAGACAAAATCATTGAACATGTAAAGTGTGCTGTGCCAGTGATGTCAACAATAATATAGAAGGAGCATGGAAAAATGATGGAAAAGATAGAGAAATTTCTCAGTGTGTGGACGCAGAATCAGCATCAGTGTTGAGTCCTGCTCAACTTAATGCTGACTTAAGAGAAGGATAAAAGCCTGTGTGAAGACTTGAAAAAGAAACACAGTGAAGAATCAGAGGGTACATCTTTTAATGTCAGCCGTGACTGGTTTCATTAGTTCAAGGCTAGAGTCAAACTTACAACATAAAAGTAAGTAGTGAGACAGTGAGTGCAGATATGGTAGATGCCTGGTAATTTCCTGAAAGTCTTTGAGAAAGTATTGATGAAGGCATGTATTTACCCGAACAGCTTTTTAAGGAGGACTATGCTGTAAGAGGATGCCAGACCAAAGTTATATCAGTGAGGAGGAAAAGTTGATGACAGACTATAAGGCAGCAAAGGATAAGCTAACTCTGTTTGGTGGCAGAGCTTCCAGCAATATGAAGCTGAAGCCTCTGTTAGTTTATCACTTAGAGAACCCAAGAACATACAGAAGGCCTCACTTCCTATTACGTGGAAGAGTAACCCCAAATCCTGGGTCACACAGGTCATTTTCCAAGACTTGTTTTTCCACCACTTTATCTCAGAGGTAGAGAAACATTGCTTGGAGGAGGGCATCCCATTCAACATTCTTTTGCTGTTTGTCAGTGCTCCAGGCCAACCCCCATTCATGGACAACTTTCATCCCATCGTCAGGGTAGTTCGTCTTCCACCATATACTGCATCACTCATCAAACCTACAGACCAGGGAGTTATAACAACTTTCAAGAAATATTATTTGCATCACACTTTTCATCAGGCAGTAAAGGTGAGTGACAAATCAGGAAGAACCTTGTTGCAATTTTGGAAGGACTATAATAGCGACAAGGCCATAAAAGCCATTGACCTTGCTCAGCATGAGGTTACAGCCATTACCCTGAAAAAAAGTCTTCAGTAACTTTGTGACCCTCAGCGAGAAACTGGAGCTAGAACTGCAAGAAGATGGCTTCATTGAACTCCTTGCTGTGCAACAGGAAGAGCTTACCAACGCAGAAGACCTGATGGAGTTGAGAAAGAGAAAGAATGAAGAGAGACAAGAGGAGGAAGAAGTAATTGAAGAGCCAAAGGGATTCAGGATGCAGGAAATGGCAAGAGGAATTTTTTTATCTGAGGAGGCGATGTTAGTTTTTGAGGAACAGGACCTGAACGCAGAATGGTACACAAAGGTTGCAACAACACTTCAGAACGCAATCCAGTGCTACCATATCATCCATGATGAGAAGAAAAACAACAACAACAACAAAGAGCTACTATCCAGACATCTCTGGATCGCTTTTCCAAAGGGTAGATAGAACTGAATCCAGCAAGGAACCAGAACCTGTGCCATCAATGTCAGGCGTGAGTGAAATTGCAGATTGCCCTCCTTCTCCTATTGCTGATGATCCTTCGGTTCTACCATTTCCCACCTTCTCTCCTTCCCCCTGGACTTCTCTGGTGGCTCAGACATTAAAGCATCTGCCTACAATGCAGGAGACCTGGGTTGGGAAGATCTCCTGGAGAAGGAAATGGCAACCCACTCCAGTATTCTTGATCGGAAAATCCCATGGACAGAGGAACCTGGTAGGCTACAGTCCATGGGGTCGCAAAGAGTCAGACCCGACTGAGCAACTTCCCTTCCTTTCTTTTCTCCCTCCTCCAGTCAGTAACTCTCCTTGCCTGTTCACTCGATGCCAGCCTCCGTATGCCTGCTCTTGTACTGTACTACTGTGCTTTTCAAGGTGCTATACTGTAAGATTAAAAATGTTTTCTTTATTTTGTGTGCTTGCTTTTTACATTTTTTGATGTGAAAAATACTATAAAACCTATTACAGTATCGTACTATATAGCCGATTGTGTTAGTCGGGTGCCTAGCCTCTTTGTTGGTCTTACAGACACATTGGACCTATGAATGTGCTCTTAGAATGGAATTTGTTCATATGTAGGGGACTGACTTGTATGTTAGTTTCATCATTATAAATCTGTAGAGACTGGTTTTGTAACCCATAGATGGCCTTTTATATAAAGTATTTCTAGTAGGTAGAAATAGAGTGTACTGTTTTAGGGACAGTGTTCCACATCTGTTAGTTATGTTTTTTGCCAATTATGTTTTTGTGTTGGTTGTTTGATTTTCTTTTCTATTAATTATAAGAAGAATTTATGTTAATGTTTTTTCAATATTTTTGAAATTTGTCTATTTTTCTTTTCAATTCTGTAAGACTTTTCTTCATCTCTTTTGGTGCTGTAGTGTTAAGTCCATGTAAATTTAAAATTGCTATATGTTTCAATTGAATTTATCTTTTTTTGTTGTTGTGATAATTAATTTTACATATTAACCTGACTAGGCGATGTGTGCCCAGTTATTTGGTCCAATAATCTGGGTGTGTCTGTGAGAATGTCTTTGGATGAGATTAACGTTTGAATTAGTAGACTGAGTAAGGTAGATTGCTCTCCTCAGTGTGGGTGAACCTCAATCGATTGACTAAAGGTCTCAATGGAATGGAAAGTCTGACTCTTCCTAGAGTAATAGAGAATTCCTTCTGCCTAGTCGCCTTGCAGGTGTAGGGATTTATTATCCTCCGTAATTGCATGAACCAAGTCTCTTTCTATTTCTGTGGTGGTGGTGGTTTAGTCACTAAGTTGTGTCTGACTCTTGTGACCCCATGAACTGTAGCCTGCCAGGCTCCTCTGTTCTTGGGATTCTCCAAGCAAGAATGCTGGAGTAAGTTGCCATTTCCTTCTCCGGGGGATCTTCCTGACCCAGCGATTGAACCCAACTCTTCTGCATTGCAGGCAGATTCTTTACCCACTGAGCTATGACGAAGCTCTATTTCTGTATATCTCTATATCGTCTCCTGTTGGTTGTTTCTCTGGAGAACCCTAATACAATTATTACAAGATATTTCTCTCTATGTATAGTTTTGCATGGCATGTTTCTTCATCCGTTTTCTTTCAAACTTCCTGTCTTTTAATATTTAAGGCATATCCATTGTAAGCAGAGTATCATTTGATATTTTTCTATTCAGTCTGACAATTTTTAAAAACTTTGGAGTAGTTAATCCATTTAAATTTCATATAATAAATATAGGTAATGATACATGTGGAATTCAAATTTATTATCTTTATATTTTCAGTTTTTTTGTTTTTGTTTATTTTCCCCCTCCACTCTTATTTTCTTTTAGAATAATTGTGTAATTTTAAAGTATTTTCTGTATTCTCTTAGCTTTTTAATTATATACGTGTATTTATTATTTAAGTGATATCCATAGAGCAGGGATCCCCGGCCTTTGGGATCTGATGCCTGATGATCTCAGGTGGAACTGATAAAATAATGACAGAAATAAAGTACACGATGAATGTAATATGCTTGAATCATCCTGAAACCATTCCCTTCTCTCCAGTTCATGGAAAAATTGTCTTCAGAAAACTGGTCTCTGGTGGCAAAAATGTTGGGGATTGTTGTACCAGAGGTTTCAACAGCCTACTTTTTATTAATATTTTTATCAATTCCTGGACTTCATACATTTTAAGTTCATTTGCCTACCTCCTAAACTTTTCTATTGTTATATATATTAATGATATATATAAACAAGTACAGATACATATATGTGTTTGTATGCATATATGCATACAAGTACATATATGTGTATACACACACACATACACACACACTTCAAACTCCACTAGATATTATTATTTAAAACAATCAATATTCATTTAGATTTACCCTCAGGTCAATACTTTTCAAAACTTACCCATCCTTTGCTTTACTATGCTTCTGCTTTGTGAAGTTCTGCTTCCTAAAGAACAATTTTGTTATATATTTTAGTGCAGTTGCCCTTGAAATGACTTTTCTCATATGTTATTTATCAGAAAATTTCTTCATCTCACCACCTTTCTAAGGATGCGTTCACTGATGGAAGGCGTCTAGGTTGGCATTTATTTTTCTTTCAGTACTTTAAACTGTCATTTCATTGTCTTCTGACTTGCATCATGTCTGCTCAGTAAGCTGTCAGTCTTATTGTCTGTCACTCCTTTGAAGGTAAGGTGTCCTTTTCTGCCCCTCTATCTTCTTTTAAGTTTTTTTTTCTTTCCCTTTTCAGTGACTGTACAGCTCTGGTGCCTATCCTCTTTGATCTCAGAGCTTTTTGATATATTTTATGCTTGATGTTTCCAGCTAGTTTTTATCCATTTTGGAATATTCTCTGTCCAATATATGTGCAAATATTCTTTCATTCCATTGATTCTTGTACTCCAATTTCAGGCATATTAGATATTTTTAGTATGCCCATATGACTTTCCTTCTCTTTTATATATTTTTAATTCTTTTTCTAACTTTATTTTTCTGTTCCTCTGTTTCCTAGTTAATAATCTTCTTTTCTGCAGTATCTTATCATCCAGTAAGCGTATCTATTAAATTCATAATTTAACTTATTGTAAGTTTATTTTTATAGAATTTCCACTTAACTATTTTTAATGGGTTTCATTTTCCTAGTAAATTTTTTTATCTTATTTGTTTTCTTGGACACATTAATCATTGTTACTTTAAAGTCCCTGTTTGATTGCTATAATGTATAAATGGTCTACCTGTGGATCTTTTTCTGTCATATGGATTTTGGTCTTGCTGTTTTGGTCATTTAGTGAATACCACAGATCCGTAGGAAAAGTTATAGAGAAAAGTTATAGAGTTATAGGAGGACTATATGATATTTCTTTCTCCAAAGAGAATTTAATTTCCTTTTGTTAGAAAAGAAACCACCTTTAGCCATGCATGTATTTAAACTGTTTCCAAATTTTTGAGTCCTGTTCTATTTCCAGTTTGCCTTTACACTACTGTGAAGACCTTTGGGAACCTCAGCAGAAAGCCTTAAGTATTTTTCCTATCCCTCCTCTTTGAAGGAGCTTACCTGAGAGCTGCATAATCACACTTTTAATAGAAACAATGTCATAAAAGCCTGTTCAAATTGCATTTTAGGTTCAATGCCCTACATAGTTTAGAGTGAAGCTTTTCCACTCTGGAATGGATATAGTTCAAAAGTCTAGAAAGTTTACACAAAGTTGAGTCACATGATTTACAAACTGATTTAAATTTATGACCCAATAAATACTATTGATATGTGACCACTTGAGAACAAAATATTTGAAAAGTGATCAACATCACAAATTTATTAAAGTTTTTTTTTAAAGCTGCTCTTACCTTCTCTAATGTAATGATGGATTTATTAGGTAAGAGAATACTAGAGATCAATGTGTTATATATTATGGATTCAGTGTGTTTTTTATGAAATGCCATTTATCATAGTTCCGAAAACATCAATTTTAGAATACTAGGATTTATATGGTATTTATTTAAAAAGCAAGCAAGTTTAGAAGAAAGAGTGTTTAGATGTAAAAGTTACTCTACATTGTTAGGCAGATATTACTCCCATCTTCTGTGCTTTTTGTCACATTACATGCACCTTTATTATGATATCAGTATAGTGAATTATAGTTATTTGTCACTTTGCCTCCTTCACTAGACTGCAAGACCTTTCATGTCAGAGAGCCATATATTTTCATTTCTAGATCCTCAGGGTCTAACAAAATACCTGACATACATTAGGAGTTCTTTCTCCTATTGGCTAGAAGTGGTATTTTTCATAATTAGTAAAATATTTTAAATTTTAAACTGAGTCAAAAATCCTTAAAATTTTTCAAGGTATATAAGTTCCCAAGTGTGAAAGGTGGGAAACATTTTTTTCCTCTGAGGAAATAAACATTGGGTATGAAAAGATCTGGTTTCAAAAAATGTTTTTCCTCAGCTAAAGGGAATTAATAGAACAGAAGTCACTGTGGACAAGAAGGGGTCTTCACTTTCCTCGTTTGTAAAATAGGTGATGGACAAGTCAGTGCTTCTAAAGTGTTTTATTTTGCTTTGAAAATACTTCCTTACGATTACCTTTCCCTGCTGTAGAGTTTTAGGTAGGGCTCAGGAACCAGGGGTGTAGAGCTGGAGTCCTCACCAATCTGTCTGCCCTGCTCATTATGAGGGCTCTTTGCTAAGATTAGAAGATTGGAAAGGTAAGGGCTTACCTAGGAGTTGTGCCATTGTAAATCTAACCATAGGAAATGTCCAATTACTTGCTTAAAAGAAAAATATTCATTTGAAACAAGATATCATTGGCTTCTTAGTATAGGAATTCTTAAAGTTAAAAGTTCTGTTATACAACAATTAATTGAGCCAGAGGATTTATATTGAATAATTTACCTAATAAGACCTGTCAATGTAATTTGGTTTTAATTGCCAAGTTACTTCAAATATTATAGCTTCAGTTTTGCAACTAACTTGACTGCCCGCTGATAACTTTGGTGTGTATTTTAGGAAATAGTAGCACTCCTTCTGAGAATATAAATATGAAGAAAGTAGAGCAGGAAGCATTAGCTAAGGTGAAAGTGAATGAAGTCGCTCAGTTGTGTCTGACTCTTTGCGATCCTGTGGACTGTAGCCCACCAGGATCATCCCTCCATGGGATTCTCCAGGCAAGAATACTGGAGTGGGTTGCCATTTCCTTCTCCAGGGGATCTTCCCAACCCAGGGATCAAACCCAGGTCTCCTGCATTGCAGGCAGACGCTTTAACCTCTGAGCCACCAGGGAAGCCCTATCTAAGGTGAATGTATAATAAAACCTTGTTATGGGAGAATCCTATAAAGAACTAATATAAAGAAAACTTTTTCTAAAAGTAAATATGTTGTGCTGAGAAATCAGTCACACAAAAACAGCTGTAGGGATGTTACTAGTCATTGTGCATCAGAAAAGTGAATTTAAGGTGTTCCAATTTTTTGTTGACTTGTTAAAATGGTTTCCTAAAACTAATTATTAAAGTTCTGCCTGTCTTGAAACAGTAAAAATAAAACAGAAAGTACAGGTGTTGCTTCTTTTCAGTTTTTTATAACTATGAATTTTCACTGATCAGTACTGATTTTTTTTCTACCTTCTTAGTACAAAGTAGGAAGATGCACAAAATAGCAGTTAAAATATGGAAAAATAAAGTGTGGCTATTTATTTATCAAATTAAAAGTTTTCCAAAACCAACATAAGAAGTCACAATAAAAATTCAGTGTGAAATTGAGATTAAATATTTGCAGATACATTTCCAGTATGGTGGAGGGGGAGAGAGATCCTTATCAAACTACTGCTTGAGGATTGTCACCAAAAAGCTACTAACTTGTACCTAGGATCCTGGTTACTATAGAAGAATCAAAGTAGAAACTCTTAGAAAAATTAATTCGGGGACCAGAAATAACAAACAAGAATTTTTGTTCGTCTCAGTTAATTTTACACAGGCACTGACACTTGTCTAGAATTTCGCAAAACATTGAATCAAAGTTAGCTGTTTTAAATCGGAATAGGAAAACTTAGGTGAGTGACAGTTTTAAGAGAAGCATATTCTGGTTTTTCCCATTACAGAGATGAGAATGAAACAGCCATTGGAGTCTCTTTTCTGCATATTTGATTTTCATCCAAAGATTGAGGTGAAGGGACAAAGGAATTAGAAAGGCTTCTTCTAAGCACTAGTTAACAAAGCCACAACTATATAAGAATAGGGACTTTGAAGCTGAGTTAGGAAGTAAAAGTAAGAAAAGTGGGAGGGAAAGATGAACAAATTGTTACAAAGTGTAAGTATTAATTGAGTATTTTGAAACATATGTATGTTAATAAGTAGCTTTATGCCCATTTGAGAAATGTAAAATATTTATTATTAAATTATTAAATTGTGTTTCTTATTAAATATATCTTAGATGTCCCCCGAAGTGTCCCCTGAGAAGGAAGTGTCAGTCCACTCCAGTATTATTGCCTGGAGAATTCCATGGACAGAGGAGCTTGCAGGGCTACACTTCACGGGGTCGCAAAAAGTTGGACACAGCAGAGCGACTACACTTTTTACTTAACTTAGGTGTCCCCCAGAATTTTAGAATGTTTATTTTCTTTTCAAACTCAGCCACCACTGTTGTGTCTTCTCTTACCCACTGCTAGAGGTCCAAATGTCACAACGTAGGGCATCCTTAAAGAAATCAACACACTTGACTGTTTACAAAGCATGTGTCTATGGGAAGCTAATGTATACTGGTACCCATTAAATACCAGATACTTATGTTATTTTAATTCTTATGTTTTGCAACTAAAGAAATCAAGTCTGAAAAGGTAATCCAAGTTCAACTCCAACTCTGAGGTTTATGATATTTCTATTGCTGTCTATTCTGATGTTTACTTAATAGTTAATTATAAATGGATAATATTTAAAGACAAGAAATAAAAAACAGTAATTTAAAATTTTGCTCAGGTGGTTGATAAAGTAAAGGGTACAATAATAGGAGAGGATAAACAGAGGATACTTCAGGTTATACAAGAAGTGATGATTGGATATTCTTGAATCAGGATTGGCAATGATGGTTGTATTGAGCTGAATGTAGAAGTGTTCTTAGAAGCACTCTACAAATGATATTAGGACACAGTTATGCTGTATTTACTCATTTAAACAGTTCCTCATCTTGGCCTCAGTTAGAAATTCTAAGAATCAAAGAACATTGTGCCTCTTCCAGTTTTGCCTTTACATTGTAGAAAATAAAGTAATATTAAGTAATAGATATTAAATCAGTATTTTCTTAATTAAACGCATAACTGTAGCAACTGTATTCCTCTGAATATAATGATTATGCATATTCTAATTCTGCAGTAACAAAGAACTATTTAAATATGGTGTCTCAAACCCTTCTAGTGAATTAACTAGTAATTTCAGTAATCTTTTTTAAAATGGATAAAGCAGGTGATGTTAGTTTGAATTCCATCTTATTTTACTTTCTTCATGTTCAGAGGTTCTACATTATTTTGTCAAACATAAAAAGTGAATTTTTCACATTTTAACATCTCTGAAATCACGATGTAACTTTAAGTTGATATGATAAAAAAATCATTATCACTGTCATGATTAACTGGCATTTTTTCAGTAGTACATAGAAAATGGTGCATTTTCCAATTAATGGTGTCTTAGATTTACTGAAATTAGATATAAGGTGTAGCACTCATAAAGACAGTGTCTACCTATAAAATGTCTAAATGTTCAATAATATTTTAGGTGAAAATCTTTAGGCATTATTCCTCTTAGGGGAACACATATATTTAATAAGTTTCTAAAATGAAACAACAGCAAAAAAAATCAAATCAAGTAAAACAACTTAAGAACTCCAAAGAATGATTTTCTGAAAGTAGACTTTCAATCACAGTGTTAGGGAGTGGCAGATGCAGTTTTGGTCGGCTCTATTTCTGACATTATTGATATCTGTTGTGCTTGTTCTCGTCTAAAATGTTATACTCACTAGTTATGTAACCAAAACCGAAGATTTTAGTCTCAGTTTCTTCATTGTGAAGTGGAGATATATAATCCACCTCATGAAACTATAAAGGGAACCACATGAGTTGGAAAATAGAAGTAGCACAGTTCCTCGGGCATAAATGTTAATTATTCCTTAGTTCAATTCAGTTCAGTTCAGTCCCTCAGTCGTGTTCAACTCTTTGCGACTACATGGACTGCAGCACGCCAGGCTTCCCTTTCCATCACCATCTCCCGGGGCTTGCTCAAATTCATGTCCATCGAGTCAGTGAAGCCATCCAACCATCTCATCCTCTGTCATCCCCTTCTCCTTCTGCCTTCAATCTTTCCCAGAATCAGGGTCTTTTCAAATGACTCAGTTCTTCTCATCAGGTGGTCAAAGTATTGAAGTTTCAGCTTCAGTATCAGTCCTTCCAATGAATATTCAGGACTGATTTCCTTTAGGATGGACTGGTTGGATTTCCTTGCAGTCCAAGGGACTCTCAAGAGTCTTCTCCAAACACCACAGTTCAAAAGCATCAATTTTCGATGCTCAGCTTTCTTTACAGTCCAACTCTCACATCCATACATGACTACTGGAAAAACCATAGCTTTGACTAGATGGACCTTTGTCAGCAAAGTAATGACTCTGCTTTTTAATATGCTGTACAGGTTGGTCGTAGCTTTTTTTCCAAGGAGCAAGCATCTTTTAATTTCATGGCTGCAGTCACCATCTGCAGTGATTTTGGAGCCCCCCAAAATAAAGTCTCTCACGGTTTCCATTGTTTCCCAATCTATTTGTCATGAAGTGATGGGACCGGATGCCATGATCTTAGTTTTCTGAATGTTGAGCTTTAAGCCAACTTTTTCACTCTCTTCCTTCACTTTCTTCAAGAGGTTCTTTAGTTCTTCACTTTCTGCCATAAGGGTGTTGTCAACTGTATATCTGAGGTTATTGATATTTCTACTGGCAGTCTTGATTCCAGCTTGTGCTTCATCCAGCCTGGCATTTCACATGATGTATTCTGCATATAAGTTAAATAAGCAGGGTGACAACATACAGCCTTGACGTACTCCTTTCCCCATTTGGAACCAGTCTGTTGTTCCATGTCCAGTTCTAACTGTTGCTTCTTGACCTGCATACAGATTTTTCAGAAGGCAGGGAAGGTGGTCTGGTATTCCCATCTCTTTAAAAATTGTCCACAGTTTGTTGTGATCCATACAGTCAAAGGCTTTGGCATAGTTAAATAATGCAGAAGTAGATGTTTTTCTGGAACTCTCTTGCTTTGTCGATGATCCAACCGATGTTTGCAATTTGATCTCTGGTTCCTCTGCCTTTTCTAAATCCAGCTTGAACATCTGGAAATTCACGGACTGCTGAAGCCTAACTTGGGGAATTTTAAGCATTACTTTGCTAGCATGTGAGATGAGTACAATTGTGTGGTAGTTTGAATATTCTTTGGCATTGTCTTTCTTTGGGATTGGAATGAAACTGACCTTTTCCAGTCCTGTGGTCACTGCTGTTTTCCAAATTTGCGGGCATATTGAGTGCAGCACTTTCACAGCATCATCTTTTAGGATTTGAAAGAGCTGAAATGGAATTCCATCACCTCCACTAGCTTTGTTCATAGTGATGCTTCCTAAGCCCACTTGACTTCGAATTCCAGGATGTTGGCCCTAGGTGAGTGATCACACCTTCGTGGTTATCTGAGTCATGAAGATCTTTTTTTGCGTAGTTTTTCTGTGTATTCTTGCCACCTATTCTTAATATCTTCTGCTTCTGTTGGATCCATACCATTTCTGTCCTTTCTTGTGCACATCTTTGCATGAAATATTCCCTTGGTATCTCTAATTTTCTTGAAGAGATCTCTAGTTCTTCCCATTCTATTGTTTTTGTCTATTTCTTTGCATTGATCAGTGAGGAGGGCTTTCTTATCTCTCCTTGGTATTCTTTGGAACTCTGCATTCAGATAGGTATATCTTTCCTTTTCTCCTTTGCCTTTAGCTTCTCTATTCCTGAGAGAGTGGTCTTAAATTAACTGCATTTAGAACACTGAAATTTGTCGCATATAATAGAAAGTATTCCTGATTATTGGTTTACCCTGACAGCAGACTAGATTGATAAAGTGCATTTGAAATAGAGGCTGTTAAAACTGATTCTTGAGGATGGATGTCCTCTGCTCATTTTAGTACATGATTAGGAGGACACAGCAGGGTGAAGGATGGAAAAAAAAAAAAAAACAACTCCTTTAATGAAATGATGACATTCATCAATCAAAGGCCCATCCTAAGTCTCCAAAACAGAAGGTATGGGCGTCATACTGGGAGCACCTCACCCTGAGATGGGCAATGCAGTTAAATACCAAAATACTTTCACAGCATTTACCACCAGGTGACTGTAGTATCATCCCTGCATAGGCATACAGGTAACTGCTTACAAATTCAGTCCCATCATTTCCTCAAGCTGTTTGTCTCAGAGTTTGAAATACCTACCATTAAACTCACTTAAGTTTAAACACATGGTTTCTAAAAGGACACTGCACAAATGCACAACTGTCACTCAGAAGAGGGCAGATATCTTATTGATTCATTAGCATATATTAGTGTGTCAGATAATAATAATCAGATCTGATAATATTAACCAGATAATAATATTTACTTCCTTGTTGGGTAGACAAGGAAGTAAAGACTGAGCCGAATAAGTTGAGTGGAGATGAGTGAAGCTTAGATTTTCTCAGGAGAAGGGCAGACTCTAACAGCAGGAAAACAAAGAAATAATCTGTCCAGATGGAAGGCTCTAGGAGCTTTGTTATTGTGAAAAGAATAATATACAATTACAGTTCTGAAAAACAAGGAGTATGCTGATATTTCATTGCTGTGTCTCCAGTTACTCACAGAATGTTGTACAGAATAAGCCCTTGATAAATGTTTCTTGAGTGAAAAAATGAATGAACAAGACATTTTAAAATGAAATATTTTTTTAATGTCTATATATTGTTGAAATGTCATAGACTGTAAAGTGAATTTCATCTTTACATGCTCATGTAAGGCAAGAGCATTGCTGAACTCTGACGAATCATGTTGTGTCAGACTTTGGTTAGTGTTCAAGAAATGTAAGCTGATCTATAATGCATCTAAAGCTATGCAGTAAGGAAAGACTTAAGATGTCAGGCTTCTAAGTGTGTGGACTGTGCCTCTTTGCATCTTGGTAGTTCCAGTGGTTATAGTGCATGAAATATGATAGGTGTTCAATGAATGTTGGCTAAATTAATAGGATTCTATTATACACAGTTAATCATCCAAAAGCTTTTGTGCATATTTTGTCTAATAATCCAGAAAATTGACTGTATAGTTACCATGCAGACAAAGTCAATGGCACACCTCTCTCATCTATTGATGGGGTGTAATTTGGCCCACTTAATTGTGTTTATGTTTTGCTATGTTGTATTTTCTTTGTGAGAATATTTGTTCTTCTGCCAAATTTTTGCTTAGCCACATTTACATGTGTACTGAAAAATTAATATATTTCAGTGGCCTTATGTTTCTGTTGAACAGCCACGAGATGTTTTATTTGCAGCATCTGTGTATTTTAAAACATGATTCTGCCTAAGAGATGCCAATTTTTCATCTAAATGAAGATGTAAAATGATATTAAAACATTGGTAAAATAGAAGTGAAATTGTAGTTTTCTCAAAATAGGGACTCCAGTCCCTTTCTGAAAATTCTTACTTAGTTTTACAGTGAGAGAGGACCAGATAGGTAAATTAGAATGCGTTAGCTTCCCTGGTGGTTCAGCTGGTAAAGAATCTGCCTGCAATGCAGGAGACCTGGATTCGATCCCTGGGTTGGGAAGATCCCCTGGAGAAGGGAATGGCTACCCACTCTGCTATTATGGCCTGGAGATTTCCATGGACTGTATAGTCCATGGGGTCGCAAAGAGTCAGATATGACTGGGCAACTTTAACTTTCAGATGATTGCAGTCTTTGAACTTACACATATGTTATGTTATTTCCACTTCTGCTTTGAGACTGTGACTCCTACGAGGGTGGGGCTAACTGAAATTGGGCAAAAGTACTCACGCTTCAGAAAAACTCCCCAGCACCACACCACATTGCTTTAACCTGTGAATTTCCACTTACTTGTCAGAGTTTTTGCAGAAATTCCTGGGTGATTGTGATGATCCTCTTGTGGATGAGCAGAAGAGGGAAGATGTGTGTATGATGATGTATTATTCCAGTTTTCCCAAATTACAAATGCACGACCCGCAACCCTATTCTGATTGTAAAGATATCATTCTGAGTGCAAGAATGCTTCTCTAAAAGTTAATTTTTATTGGAGTATATTTGCTTTACAGTCTTGTGTGTGATTCTTGCTGCACAGCAGAGTGAATCAGCTGTATATATATATATCTCCACTCTTTTTTAGATCTCCTTCCTTCCCGTGTAGTTCACCACAGAACACTGAGTAGAGTTCTTTGTGCTGTTGAGTAGATTCTCTTTAGTTATCTGTTATATACATAGCAGTTGTATATGTCAGTCCCAAGTGAAAAGATGTTTTAGAAAGGGAAAAAAAAATCCTGTTGGTTTAGAAATAACACTGCTCGTTTCCTGCTCCATCTGGGGACTACTGCTCAAATATTGTTCCTGGTTTGTAAGACTTCAGGAAGATTCTCTGTAGGTGATTTAGCATGTGATAATTTGGGGATATGTCTCCACTACTTAAATGTTGAGAAAGACTCTAACCAGTTAGTGTGATGATTTTCTAGCTCGTATTCAGATAAACAGAAAAAACAAAAGCAAGTTTATGACTCTTGGGAAGGAAATAACATGAAATGATTTCATCCTAAATTGTATAAACATCTTAGGTATAGTATGTATAACAGATATAATCTTAGTTACCATGGGATGTGACAATAAATCAATGAGAGGTTTTATTGTTTGCTTTTCAGAGGTTTATTTATTTATTTACTTTCTTCTTTATGCTATCGCTGTTGCTCTGGATACTTAGGGGTATGAAATAACTTTACCCTGTCCTTAAGAGTTTTCAATGCATGCATATCTGAGAAATCTTACAGAAACACCACTTTCACTTTACGGATGAGGAAACTGAGGCTCAGAGCTCTTTCATGCTCTAATTCCCATTTCAAGTTGTTTATACTAGAGTCTGACATTGTCTATCATTTTCACTTTGCACTTAATGTGCCCAGGCATGAATAGCTATATCTTTAATAAAACAGAGCGATTTGGCTCCTTTTTTCTTTACTTGCTGTATTTAAATTTTCAGTTCAGCTGGCTCCCAGTCATGTCTGACTCTTTGCAACTCCACAGACTGACCCACCAGGCTCCTCTGTCCATGAGATTTCCCAGTCAAGAGTACTGGAGTGGGTTGCCATGTCCTTCTCTAAGGGATCTTCATGGCCCAGGGGTCAAGCCTGCATCTCCTGCATTGGCAGGCAAATTCTTTACCACTGAGACACCAGGAAGGCCCCATTTGCTAAGTAGGTCAACCAGTTATGAGCAAATTAATGATTTGATGCCATAAGTTTCCATCTTGTTTACTTTTATGATAGTCTTAAGAAAATATCTATATAGACTTTGCAGAATTTTTAATTTACAGATACTTCCTTGTCACTGAAACTATTTAACTATGCAAATGCTCTTTCATTTAACATGTATTTCCTAAGTGTTCACTCCATCCTTAACCTCAGACCAGGTATTGCTAGATTAACAAGGACAGCCTGTGACGCATGTTATTTTCTTCACTGCCTCCAAGTGAAATCTATAATAAAGCCAAAGCCATACTTGAGTTATTTCAGCGAAAAAACTTTTCAGAAAGACAGTCCCATATTTTCAGGCAACTTAGCAGGTCAGATGCCTTTGGGTTCTTTGCATGACTGAGTTAAAGCCCTAGAATGTATATAAAAGCTTAGTGAATTGTGTTTGCAATTTCAGGGAACAGCCACAGGTAAAACCAGACTTTGTTCAGGTTTCAAGTGTAACCACTGAAGTGGTTGCTTGTGATGAAATTGCAACTCTGTTGAAATGTATCATTGAAGATGAGGAGTTGCTGGTGTGGCATTTGCAAGTTATAGTTTGGTTTTGATGTTTGTCCACATGAAGACTCTCCCTGTATGTATATCACACTCAAATGGAAAATTAATCTAGGAAATAAGATTGAATTGTTTTGAAGCAGAAACTAACCGCTAATAAACAAAACTTCTATGATAAAACAAATCCCAAGCCATTCTTTATTGGTAGAAAATTTTCCTTAAAAAACCAAAGCTTATAAGTGTATTATACTGATAAGCTAACTCTGTTTAAATGGTCAATAAGAAACTTTTTAAAAAATTAGCCACTGAAAAGTATTAATGATGTCAATAAAAATGAAAAAAATTTAAGGCATAAATTCCTTAATTACTGCTGAAATCCAAATTAACTTGAAATTATTTAAGTCTAAGTAACATTTGCTGATGTATCACCTGGGACACATTCTCCCCTGGCCATATTTCCTACTACTACTGGATGAATAGTCAGTGATTATTATTCAGTATCACACATTTCATAGAAAGTGTCAGAACATGCAATTAGTCAGGAATGATAAAATGGCAGTAAAAGAGTTAGGAATAATGAATTGGCAATATACGTCATCACTGTGTGATACATACATTTCTTAAAATGTATCATAGCCTGCTGGTTATTACATGTAATCATGACTGAGCAGATGATTTCTGATTTAGGGACCAAAATGTTTAACTTTTCCCTTGAAAGTGAACCACATTTCTTTGATAATCGTGGCCTACACTGTACCATAAACCACTATAGAATTCTCTGTTAGGAAATCTCTTCTAGATCTGGGACCATTGTCAGAAGGCATTTATTACAGAAAGTTGTACAAATGCTTCAGCTATAATGTGATTTTGCAGGGTGAATCCCATGAACAATAAGTCTCCAGAGAAGAAGTAAAATGTTTTCAGCAGCTGAGCTCTAAGGTTAGAGTTTAATTCACAATTGATTGCAAAACTTTAACTTTTGATATAACTTTTAACCTTTCAGCACACAATTTAAGTGGTCAAAGAATGCTAAATATAAAACCTTATTTTTTTAGTTTCTTCAAATAAACAAGAGTAGCAACAAAAAGATGACCTTAAATATCCCTGTTATCACCAGCATACCTTTTTATATTTTTCCATTTTGTGAAGTCATGCATATATAGATATATAGCTGTAATTTAGACTGTGCTGCTCCTAAAAATAGGCCACTCCAATTCTTATTTTGAAAAATGCTCAAGCTTACCAGGCATAACAATTTAAATCATTAATTAGTTAGAAATGATGATCTGCTGTGCTCCATTTCGCCTCTGAATATTGAAATCACACTTGAGAGGTAACTGCAATATAGTGATGGATGAAGTATTTGGGAAATTTCTGTGATCCAGAGCTTCTGGGGTGCAAAAGAATATTTTATAGGTGTGTAACCAAAGAAGAGTGGTTTAACATAATATATCTCAAGCTATAGTTCATATTACATTGACTAGAGGAAGAGAATTGCTCATTTATAAATTCTTGAAGATGCTGACATCTGACATAGATCTGAAATGGGAGACTGAATTTAATATCCATAATTGAGTGTCAACATTCATGCTTCTTTCTTGTGCTTAGCAATATTGTACTGACATTACAGAAGAGTGGTACAGAACTTGCTGTTATGTGGTAGATTTTTAAATGAGCATATTTCAAAGCTCCCTATGAAATAATAAATTAGAAATTGGCTTTGGATTCGACTTGGTTGGCAGCTATTATTTGGCACATAGATCTCATGAGACAGTAGAATGCTGTTAGACAAGGGCTGCTCAGAATTCTTTGTCGTATTACATGGTCATATTAAAGATAATTCTTAGGTTTTCCATCTGAATCAAAAATTTTTTGAGGGTTTGCTTTCACATTTAAGATATAAGGCCAGAGCCTCACAGTACTGCTGTGGAGAATGTAGAATTCAGTATAAAGTAGATGTGTTTTTGACCCTATCTGAGGGGATTTATTACTGGAAATACCAAAAGGATCTCACTGTACCAAGGCTTCATTTATAATAGAGTCCCATGGCATGGATCCTGTGGATAACGTTACAGCATAGTTCTGGATCTCTAGGACAAAGAAAAGCAATTATGTACAAAAGAAAAACACCTTTTTAAAACACAGATGCTTGATTATTTGTAGTAATGTTATAGGAATGTTGATAGAGTTAAGATATCCTAAGCATTGTACTTGATAAATATCTGTCACATTTTAACAACTTTGATTCTGTTACACATTCAAAATTCTGTTTCTGAGAGAGACAGGGCAGTGGTGTTACAAAGCTTCCCAATTATTTGCCATGCTTCGATCTCAGAGGGTTAGGCTTCTGCTCCAAAAATCTTCATGATATATATTCAATATTCATTGCACAGCTGTAGTCATGAATCCGAGTTCTCCTTGAATTTATTCACTTATATTTAATTTTAGTTTTAGGCTCTGATACCTCTCATCTTCATCCACTGGGGTATGAGTGATAATTTCTTTTATATCACCTGGCACTATTTCATTCAGTCATTATGGGATAATCCTCAAATTCTTTGAGCCTGAGTTTCTTTATTTGAAATGTCAGAATAATAATAACCAGTTTTGTTCTCAAAATAGAATGCATTATGGCAAATACAATTTCTTAGTACATAGTAGGTGCTGTTTTGTTCCAGAATCAGTTACCTCGGTATCATTCTCATTCTTTTATAGAATTCAGTTATGTTCCCTTTCAAATTTACTTTTTCTGTGATTCACGATTCCCACTTCATTATATGAAAATTTCCACATATTCTTGATTTTAACTACCTTTTCTTTTCCTCTCTTCAAAGTTTATATTGTCTTTCTTCAGGCACGGCACCAGAACTGTACCCAAGAGTTCAGACTTTTGATAAACTCTTGTAATTAGCTTCCATGTTTAAGTATCCCAGAGGGAAAGTGAAATCTTGTTGAAATTGGAAGGGATGAAGACTTACTCATTAGTTGCTTATGGCTCCTCTTGCCATGTAAGTCTTGGAGTCTGGTGAGAACAATGTCTGTGAGAGTTCATGAATATTATCATCTTAATCATTAGCCCTGTGTTGTGGCAAGATAAGCAAAAAGGGGTGACAAAAAGGTGCATTGGACCAAATAACTCAGTGGACTTAGGCAGGCATTCTTCATAAACTTAGTGTCAGTTTGATTTAACAACACAGTATTAGCATTATTTTTATTAATGTGATTAAAATTTTATTTAAAAACATGGTGCATATTTTAAAATTCCTTTATAGTGCTTCTTGAATCATTCCTTTCCCCCCATCTCCATTGCTATTACCTTATGGCATTATACCTGAATTATAAAAATATTTTTCTAACTAGCTTCCATTTCTTTATTCTTACCCTTCTTTACTGATTCTGTATACACTAGGGCTTCCCTTGTGCCTCAGCTGGTAAAGAATCCACCTGCAATGCAAGAGACCTGGGTTCGATCCCTGGGTTGGGAAGATCCCCTGGAGAAGGGAAAGGCTACACACTCCAGTATTATGGCCTGGAGAATTCCGTGGACTTTATAGACAATGGGGTCACAAAGAGTCAGACGCAACTGAGTGGCTTCCACTTTCACTTTTCACACTAATATTTATATAATGTATGCTTTTTCATTATTCTGTCCTTATGCTCAAACATCCTTGAATTGCAGCAGAGTTCTCAAGAATTTCTGCCCAAATGGTAGATGGGAGAGGACTGGAAGAACCTGGGGGCAAAAATTTTATCAATTCTCCTCCAATCTTGCCTTGTAGTTTTAATATGCAAATTAATTTTTCATTCTTAATCACATACTATTGATACCAACCGGAGTTCTTGGCCTTCCCCAAGTAATAGGAATTGACTAGAGGCCAGACAAGAATTTCAGGCAAGGCTTTATTGGGGCCCCTGTGCTGGCTGCAGGAGGGAGTGAAAACCAGCAACTTGTTCCTTTGCTCACAGCTCCCCCTGCACCCTCCTGTTCCATTCTTTATATGAAGTGAGGGTAGAGTAGGGGTACATCCTGGGGTGGGGCAGAGGAGTGGCTTAGGTGGTTTGCCCACCCCTCTGCGGTGTTGGAAGCAGGCAGGCTTGCACAGTACTCTGCTTTTGCCACCCGCTTTTCTCTTGTTATTGGCGCTGCAGAAATGGCAGTTGAGTGTTTTGGTGTTGTTGCCTTTGTGTCTTTTGGTCCAGAATTTGCCCAGCTGTACACACGCACAGTTATTTTTAGTCCCATAGTTTCTTTGTATTTTGTTGCTCTAGGAGAGGTATGCCCAGGTGCAAGTTTTGCAGCACTGCCTCAAACGGTCCCAGGCCCCAGGCCCGTCTCACTAGCAACATTTGTTTTAATGTTATTAAAAACACTTCCTGGTTAAATAGCCTAGTATTTCATTCCAAATCTTGAGGTAATTGTGATGTCCAGGAAGATTTGCCATATGGCTCCAAGTTTCCCTGGCTGTACCACATTTTCTTGGAGGTAGAAGTACTCTGATTTGAAAAGTCAGACTGAGTTCAGATGCTTTTGCTAGAATTTCATGATACTCCACGTATAGCTTTAATAGACTTTTATAAACTATCTTCCGTTAATTCTCTATGTGACTCCTACATTCCATCCAGACTGCTGAACTTATTCTCATACAGGCTCATCTCTCTTTTCCAGCTTTCTTGTCTTTGTTCATGACTTAGCAGTGGCTTCCTTCCTGCTTTCATGTCTGCCTGTAAAATGCTGATTAATTTTCAATATCAAATTTATACTCATCTTTTCTTTAAGTATCTTTAAGCTGGAGTTATTTCCCATGACTGATTTCTTATAAGCCTTTAGTGAGTCGCACTATGATATTTAAATTCTTATCCTTTGTTTTGAGCAGAACTCTGTTCCCATACCTTTCTTCCTCTTTCAAATATTTGATTTTAGTGGTAACAAAGACTCTCTCCTTGACCAAACTTTAGTCAGGGCTCTCAGAGCCCACTTTTTGACTAGTCCTTGTCCTTGGGCGCTGTGTGTAGCCTGCCTAGTTCAGTTGTAGCAAGAATCCTGCTAAGTCTGCTTATTAAGAGTCTTTCCACCCTTGATATCTGATTACCCTGGCCTGCCTTCATCAAGAAGCCTGTTAAGGGAGTTTAACAAGAATTCTCCACCCTTGATGTCTTCTCTTTGTTAACTTTCATCCAATAATCACCACTCATTCTGCTCATTGACTATACATTTCCAGTTGTCTTTTCTGTATTAGGAGTTTTGGCTTATCTCTCTTATTATGATAGTCTTGATGTTGTTATTGTTTAGTCGCTAAGTCATGTCTGACTCTTTGTGACTCCATGAACTGTAGCCTGCCAGGCCTCTCTGTCCATGGGATTTCCCAGGCAAGAATACTGGAGTGGGTTGCCATTTCCTTCTCCAGGGGATCCTCCTGACCCAGGGATAGAACCTGGGTCTCCTGCTTTGGCAGGCGGATTCTTTTGGCAGGCTGAGCCACCAGGGACCCCAGATAGTCTTGATATCTTGATATTTATCACAATAGTCCCAAAAGAAAAGTCTAATTTACTATTTTAACAGGTGTCAAATATTTTTTTTTAGCAGTGGAGAGCGCCAATCATGGGCGCAGTCATATACCCTGGGCTGTAGGGTGTGGGTACAACACAAGCTCAACCAGTCAAAATTTTTGAACTGCAGTCTTTTTAATTGGAGTTACGTGGGTATGAGCCCTAAGTTGCTCTGGACCATCCCCTGCTTCCACCATATGGAAAACCTGACATTAGAAAATGAAGATGTCATATGGACAGAAACAGAGCCCAGATCTGTCAGCTTCTACATCCTTCTTTTCAGTCATCTTTAAGATCAGCTTCACTTTTGCTCTGCCCAGTTGTGTAAGCAAATAATTTTCCCCCACCCCTGCCCATATTTTTTTGTTTGTTTTTCGTTTAAGCATATTCAACAAGGTTGCATTCAGTTTCTTGAAGTCTTAAAGTCAAAATATCCTGATTGATGTATTCACTCATACAATACTTTTCATTTACCCTGCTATGTTACTGATTTGTAACTTAGTTCCACAGTTGTACTATGTACACTTTATACTTAGTGTAACTACACAAACACAGGTTCCTAATAACCGTTTATTGATTTATGGCATTTTATATGTGCTTGAAAATTAAAGAATTTTAGCAATTATAATTTTAAAATGTTCTGAAAAAAAATTTTTTTTAAATGTTCTGTTCTAAATAAGTTACTATTTAGAATACAGAAAATAGGGATTAATATAAAGATAAATTTACATATAATTTTAATATCCAGAGATGACCTGTAACTGATGTACGCCATTCATTGTTTTCCATCAATCATATACATATTACTTTGTTCATTTTATTTTCTTTTTTTTTCTAAGCAATATGTTGTGAACATCAGTCTGTCAATAGTATCCTTCTATCATGTAAAGACATTGCAGTTAATATAAATAATCCTCTTAATATGTCTAGTTTGTTTCTAAATATTCCCAGTGTATAACACAAACAAAATGAAACTAAGTATTTTTGTGTGTGTGTTTTTGTTTCGGCTGCTCTGCATAAATGCACGAGCTTAGTTCGCTGATCAGGGATTGAACCATTGGCCCCTGCAGTGGAAGCATGGAGTCCTCACCACTGGACTGCCGGGAAATTCCCAAAACTAAAATTTTTGAATTTTCTTTTTAACATGTTTCTCACATTTGCTTATTATCCAAGGTTATATACATTAAAATGAACTTTTGGTGCATATTGACAAATAACTTCAGAAATATAATATGCATTTATACTCCTAAAATTATGAATTTGCAGTTTTAATTTTTTTATCAAATTTTAGTTAAAAACATTATTTTTAGCTTACAATTCATTGTATATGAGGATAAAATATTTTTTGGCTTATTTATTAAGCTTATTCTTTGTTAAGTTTCTATTTCCTCACTTATAAAATTTTATTAATCTCATTTTTCTGTGTTGTCACTGCCTTTTTAAAAATTTCTCATTATAATTATAACATTTTAAGGAGGTTAACATTTGTCATTGATAATAATTACAATGACTATATTTTAGAGTTATTGGCCCTTTTTATTTCATACATGCTAAGAGTTTTGTTCAATTTTATGTTTGCATTTAAATTTTTAATTTTTGTTAAGGTATATTTAGACAAGCAGTCCATTTTTGATGTGTTGCATTTCTATTAATGCTAGCCAGTTCCTATGTTTTGGATCTCATATGTATAGAATTGTGTGTGTGTATATGTATATGCACTTACTATATTCCATTGTGCAGTAGAATACATAATTCTAATTTTTAGATTATCCAAGTACATTTTGATTTTTATATAGACGTGTATTTATATTACATATAAAATAAATTTATAAAGTTGCACGTTATGTATAAAAGACACTCATATATAACTTCATCTTACAGTTTGTATTGATTTTATGCCATGTATAGCAATTTGACAATAACTGTAAACTTCTTGGAAAAGGTTAAAAGTCAAGGTTAACAAGTAGCAAGTAAGTATAACACTAAAATGTTAAGAAAGCCTAGTAGAATGCAATTCCAGACATTTGTTACAATGGATCAATTTTTCATTAAATTCTTTAAATGATTTCAATACTATTTTGGTGTGAAACCAACTACCTTTATAATACTTACCAGAAGATGGCGCTATATCAATAAACAAATCTTTTGTATTTTATGGAATGTAGATAAATATCCAAGTATTTAGAAACAATTCCTAGGGCTTGGCAAATAACTCTTTAATGATATGCTCACCTTATCTTTAATGCCTATATAGTAAAATAAGTTTGCTATGCATCTGGGTGGGAAAGGCTTTAAAATGTTTTACACAGTACAACATTTTTTTTTCTCTTGCTTTCTCCCTTCTTGCTTTTCACATTATAAAAGCATCTTGAGTATGAAACTTCTAATTAGAGGATTTTTAAACTAAATATATATAACATATCTTGAATCATTTGAAAGTTATATGCTGACAACACACACACACACACACACACACTCTCTCTCTCTCTCTCTACTGTGTTGAGACTGAAAAAACAGAATTAAAAAAACCAAAGGCAAAGTTTAAAACTGTGACAATTGCCTGAGACTAACCACAAAATAATAGCTTCTGTACTTAAATTACGTACATTTAGCAGGAGTCCAGTAAAATTCAAGCATGTTTATGTTGCATTTTATTTATAGCAAGGCAAAATCATTCATCAGAGGTTTTAACAGAGCAAGGATCCCTTCAACCACTGCTTTCATTAAATGTCATTAAATATGGGTGTATTTTTAAAAGGTAGCTAATATAGTATAAACTGAAATGCTGCAATGTGTGCTAATAGCAGAAATTTTATTAAGCATAAAAAATGAACCTTAATAAACCCCTTCCTTTTGTATTGCTTCTGGCTCCAGAATTTTCTAATGAGTAGCAACAGGAGCTCAGCAACCACTAAGAGGTTTCTTAACCTGACAATAATTTTGTCTAATAAGTAGAGAGACCAGAGTTTTCAGCAAAAGTTGCATTGAGATATCCAGAATTACCTTATTAATTCTTACTAATGACTGGGAAACAAATTGTATGCCTTGGAACTGTCCACAAGGCACTGGTGCAGGAGAAAGAACCTTGGAGATTATATAAAACTTTACTAATGAGCAGAAATAGTATTGGTACATGTTTTGTTTTTGGTATGATTCCTGTAGTGCCTTCCGAGTCCATATAAAAATATGATTCGTGACATCTCACTCTTTTGTTTGGAATGTGTAGCTCAATAGTTATCTACCTTATTTAATGAGTTCCTTCTTTGGGCAGAGAGAGGGTCTTTACAGTATTCAGAAATGAAGGGTACATTAAAGAAATAGAAAGCCATACTTTTTGGAAATAGTTGTTTAATTAGGGGGATGAAATAAACATACGCTTGCAGAAAAATAGCAGCAAGGTATTTTTATGCATTAAGTCATATAGTATAAAATGATGTTAGGTTTGCTTCGTGCTTATTTGATTCTGTATCAGTGCTTTTAGTGGAATGTGGGTAAAAAAGCCTCAATACGTTGTTTAACATTCATCACAGTCTTACCATGGAGATATTATTATCTTCTCTTTTTGATGAATGAGAAAACTAAGTTTTGCAGAGGTTGACTAATTTAGCCACTCACTCAGCTAATAGGCCATGGGACAGGATGTGGTCTCATCTGTTCTGTCTCAAAGACTGAACTCTCTCTAACATGCCAGGCAGAGCTCTGAAACCTTTTCTTTGCACACCTGGACCAGTTTAGGCTCACACTCATTTTGTCTGCCTCCTAATGTGTAATCTTAGGTTGCCTGTCTTTACTCTTTTCAAATAAAAATCCCTGCAGAAGATTTTTCATAGTCAGAGTTGAGATTGACTTCTGTGATTCATTTGTCACTGTGAAAAGAGATTATAGCTGAAAGAAAAGTGACTCATGTGATGGCTCATGTTCACTGCTGCATGACTGGCAGCTTCTAGAACATAAAAGCTGGTTGGTTTTTCCTTTCCTTTGAGGACTAAGCAGCGTGAGGCCATTTCACTCAGTAAAGCTGATGACACTTTTTCTTTAAGTTGGATACTGGAATTCTTCCCGATTCAGTCTACAGTGATATATCCATGTTCATAAAATTTCAAAATCATTTCTTCCAAAGGGGAGTGCATTTTCTTTTTTCAACAATTTACATTGTTTGTGTCTCTTCTAATGATTTCCACAAAATCATCTTATGCGTGGGAGACCCGGGTTCAATCCCTGGGTCAGGAAGATCTCCTGGAGAAGGAAATGGCAACCCACTCCAGTATTCTTGCCTGGAAAATCCCATGGATGGAGGAACCTGGTAGGCTACAGTCCATGCGGTCACAAAGAGTCAGACATGACTGAGCGACTTTACTTACTTACTTTCATTTATATTTTAGACCTTTAGAAAAGAGAAGTTTCTCTCTGAAAACGGAGAAATTAAATATTCCTTCACTTGATTTGTCCTAGTCTGTGTAAATCTATTGACTAGATTAGTTCTTAGTTATCCTCAGATTGTATATGTGCTTTGAATTTCTTTAGAATTTATTATTTTGCTAATTATAAAAAGGATGTATTTGATAAAATAATGTGTTTACTAGAAAGTGTTTTGCCTTGTTTGCACTTGTCTGGATTACTGATTTTGATTCTCCCCTTCTGTTAAATGGAGCCAAAAAATGTTTAGAATAATAATTCATTGTTATCATTGAAATTACATTTATAAGTCACTGATAAAACTATGTATTAATCAAGTTCTAGTCAATGAACGCAGAGGCCTTGTGAGTTATGAATAAATCTATACTGGAAGACAGTATCACAAGAGCATTGATATGCACTTTGGAGTCAGACAAGCCTGAGCAGAAATCATAGTGAAAGCTTAGATGAGTTACTTAAATTCTTTCAGCTTTGATTTCTTCTGATAAGTTTCTTCAAAAGTTTCTCATAAGAATTAAATGAAATTACATATGTGTAGGTGCGTACATAGTATGTATTTATATGTACACATAAAATTTAGCACACTGTTTGGAAGTTAGTAAGTGCTCCAGTGGTAACTAAATTGCTATGCTTTGCTTTTTTCTTTTCTTATGTTTATTTTTAAGTCTTTATTCACAAAGCAAACATTTTTTCATCAAAGATATGTTCAATTTCTTCTATATGCAGAGAATTACCAAGAATCTACCACCCCAATAATGCCTGATAACAAACAAGTAAAATCCTCAGTGATATACAACATACACATTTATTTTTGCTTATAAGTTCATGGTTTGCTGTTTCTGTAGATCTGGACCGGACTGGGCCAATCTCCACTGTGTCTGTGGAGTGGGAGAAGGTAATAGCTCCCCCAAACTCACCTCTTCCCTTTGTAGTTCTTTTATCTGGTCAAATAATTAAAATGACATGAGATAGATTGACAGGAGAAAATAAAATTTTTTATATGCCTGTGGGGAATTCACATAAGCATGAAGGATGCCAAAGACAGACAATTTTGGATTAAGTAGAATGAGTTAGGGGCTTGGGACTTCAAAAAGGAATAAGGAAATTCACAGGAAGATGAAAAAAGTTAATGTTTGATAAACAAGTGTTTGCTTGGTCACCAAGAGACACTGGGACCCAGAAAAGGCTTTGACTGTGGGGGCTTTGCTAGATTCCTCCTTGTCTACCGCACCTGCTGCTGCTGCTAAGTCGCTTCAGTCGTGTCCGACTCTGTGCGACCCCATAGAGCCCACCAGGCTCCTCTGTCCCTGGGATTCTCCAGGCAAGAATACTGGAGTGGGCTGCCATTTCCTTCTCCAATGCATGAAGGTGAAAAGTGAAAGTGAAATGGCTCAGTCGTTTCCGCCTCTTCGTGACCCCATGGACTGTAGCCTACCAGGCTCCTCCGTCCATGGGATTTTCCGGGCAAGCATACTGGAGTAGGTTGCCGTTTCTTTACTGCAGTTATCTGCGGTGATAACTCCTTGGAACATGCCTTCCATCTTGAATTCTTTTAGTCAATCAGGGGAAGTTCAAGGGTTCTTCCTGAGTCTTTTGGGCCTTACTTGTTTTCAGCTCGAAACAATCTGAACACCAGAGTGACACCTCTTAGGGCAGCCTGCCCTGAACCCCTTCAGTGGACAGCTGTAAATCAGCTGGGGGTTGGCTCATCTGTGATCTCAACTGGCCATCTGCTCTCTGGTCCCCATGATCTCTCGTCCTCCAGCAGACCAGCCAAGACTGGTTCCTTTCCAGGAAGCAGCATGAGGAAGTGTTCAAGGTTACTGAGTCCCCCACATGGAACTGGCACTTTGTCACTTCTGTTTTATTCTTGTGGCCAAAGTCTATACCTTCTGAAGGAAGGAGCTGCACAGTCATGAGGAAAAGGATGTGGATGTAGGAACAGGTGGAGAATTGGGACCTTTTTACAATTAATCATCAGTAAAGATGGGCTAAGAAAAAGAGACTTCTTCAAAAGAGATGCTAATCTGTTTCTGACCATTTTTGTATCTGTTTCTTTCAGGCACTCATGATTTTTTCCTTCATAGCTAATATCAGTGCACATGACTATTTATAAATAGTAGTAATAGCTAATCATTATTAACTATATACTATGTGCTAGGCCCATTGTTACTGTACATCCCTTTTCTTATTTAAATTTTATAATTGCCCTTCAAAGTAGACATTGTTATTATCATCATCATCTCTATTTTAGAAAATAATGAGTCTTAGAGAAATAAGTAATTTATTCATGGTCAGGATGCTGATTAGCAGCAGAGACAGAATTTGAATCCAAGATAGTTGGAGTTCAGAAGCTGTTTTGTGGCCTTTCTACTCTCTCCCGTTAATACTGTTTACTGATTCTTGCATGTGTCAGCCAAAATAAAGAAGGGAAGGAAGAAAAGAAAAAAGGAAGCAAGGAAGGGAGAAAGGATGGGAGGGAGGTAGTAGAGGAGGAAGAGAAAGAGGGAAGGAGGAAGGGAAGGAAGGACACTAATATTTTTAGGAGATTTTTACTTAATACAAATGAACAATTTATTACAGATTAAATACAAATAAATTAATTCATGCCTGAAACTATGGTTTTGAGACAAAGTTACTTTATATATATTTATTGTAAGAAGTAAGCTAGAAAATACCTTGGAGCCCATTTTCTACCTGCAGTGTAGCTAAACTTAGACTTTCAGAGCCTATAGTCTAATTGGTAGCCATGCTTCCATAGCAGAACCAATTAACTTTCTATTCAGCTTGTTGCTAAAATGTCAGGACTAAAATACTAGTCCTTTAAAGGCATACTATAATAAATGGGGTCCATTTAAACAAGACACTCTAGGCTGTATTCCTAATTAAAAGAGTGAAATGATTGTTGTCCTCAAAATCATAACATGTTCTCAGTATTTTCCTCATTTTATTAGATGTTCTGATGTCTAATATCACCTGAATCACTGAGACTTTTTTTGGGAAGGGTTTTCTAGTATGTGAAATAACCTTCAGACAGAATAAAGATAATTGGCTTGGATGCATATGAAATATATAAATTGACAGGGTAAATGTTAACCTAGGTCCTTTAAGAAACCTCAGAATCATCCTTGGTTTCTTTCTTACTTTTACTTCCATCACTCTCACCTCTGCCCACTCCCTCTGTGCCGATTTCTCAGTATGTGATTGCTAATGTAAGTATGAAATCCCTTTCTTTTCCCCTATTTTACATGATCCTTGCCAGTGTTTTAATCCTGACTCATTTTCTTTTAGAATGAGACACAACCTTCTAACAGATTTTCTTGTTATTTAGCACCTCGACATGGAACAACAGACTGGTTCCAAATTGGGAAAGGAGTACCTCAAGGTTGTGTATTGTCACCCTGCTTATTTAACTTATATGCAGAGTACTTCATGGCAAATAAATGGGGAAACAATGGAAACACTGACAGACTTTATTTCCTGGTCTCCAAAATCACTGCTGGAATTGGGCTTTCCTGGTGGCTCAGACGGTAAAGAACTTGCCTGCAATGTGGGAGATCTGGGTTTGATCTCTGGGTTGAGAAGATCCCCTGGAAAAGGGAACAGCTACTCACTTCAGTTTCTGGCCTGGAGAATTCCGTGGACAGAGGATCCTGGCAGGCTGCAGTCCATGGGGTAGCAAAGAGTCAGGCACGACTGAGCGACTTTCACTCTCCCTTTGGAAATCACTGCAGATGGTGACTGCAGCCGTGAAATTAAAAGACACTTGCTCCTTGGAAGAAAAGCTATGACACACCTTGACAGTGTATTAAAAAGTGGAGACGTTACTTTGCTGACAAAGGTCCGTTAGTCAAAGCTATGGTTTTTCCAGTAGTCATGTATAGATGTGACAATTGGACCATAAAGTGGGCTGAGCACCAAAGAATTGATGCTTTTGAACTGTGGTGTTGGAGAAGACTCTTGAGAGTCCCCTGGACTGCAAGGAGATCCAACCAGTCCATCCTAAAGGAAGTCAGTCCTGAATATTCATTGGAAGGGCTGATGCTGAAGCTGAAGCTCCAATACTTTGGCCACCTAATATGAAGAGCTGACTCATTGGAAAATACCCTGTTGCTGGGTAAGATTGAAGGCCGGAGGAGATGGAGACCACAGAGGACGAGCTAGTTGAATGGCATCACCGTCTCAATCAATAGGAGTTGCGCAAGCTCCAGAAGATAGTGAAGGACAAGGAAGTCTGGCATGCTGCAGTCCATGGGGTGGCAGAGAGCTGGACATGACTGAGCGACTAAACAACAAAGGTTAAATATGAAGCAACGTGGAGTTTGTTAAACAAATACTCCTACAAAAATAGAATGAACAATCATTCAGACATGCTTAGAATATTTAATGGCATGAGGGAAATAATCATAACATTATGAATATAATAGAACAAATTCAAGAACTTTAAACAACTGTGTTTTTGTAAAATTTCACTTATATATATACAAGATGTTGAATCCTGGAAGCCTATATACAAACATTTTCTTAGCACTTATCTTTGAGGGTGAGATTATTAAGGATACTTATTTCCCTCTTTGTGTTTTAGTATTTTAAAATAGTTTTAATGTTTACTTTTGCAATCAAAAGAAAGCCATGTCCATTTTATTAAAATTTAGACGGATATTTTATATTTGCTCTTATTAATGAATAGGAGAATTTTCCCTCTCATTTGTGCTTGTCTAGGGATGATTTTTATGGAGGATTGTATTATTTTAAATATATATGTGTGTATGTTACTACTGATTATTTATACATTGAAGTACAAGCATTTATTTACATAGTAGCATTAGGATGGGAGTTCTCCACAGAGGACAGCAAGGATATCATGAGGGCTTCTTAGCTAACCTCCCACGTCTCCCATCAATATCTGAAAAATCGATCTTACTCTCAGATTTCTTCCCAGTCTTCAAGTTAAGACTAGCTTTAAACTGGATGAGTTTGGAGGTTTTAGGGGATTACCTTATCAGGATACGTTTATCCAAGTGGTGATATCTGAAAGTTTACGGAAGTATGCCAGTAAATTTACAACTGTAAAACTCAGTAGAAATACTTGATATTTATTAACTTCATGGCAGAGAGGTTCTTTAATTACTGTGTTTATGCTGTTAATATGTACGCACAGGTAAAATTTCCAGGACAATTCGAGTCATTCCCAGTACTTCTTATGCAACAGCATCTTCCACGCCTCCAGGGAAGTTGTCTAATTTTGTCAGGTTATGATTGTAGTTTCATCTATAGATGTATCAGGCTTTAAAACAAGCTCCAGTCTGATCTTGCAGGGAATGCACACTCGTAGCACTGCTTTGGTGGTTTATAGGAGGAATCTGGAGCTCACAATGTGAGACTTGGAGGCAGCAAGAGAGAGAGAGCACTGCTGCTGGGCATATTGTTCCGCATTATTGACTTTTCAAGAGACAATTAAAGTTTTTAGATAGCTATCGGATATGCAAAGTCATGGAAGCTGCAGCTATTAATGATGCCTTGATATTAAAATATTTTCAAATAGATTTGAGAGTCAAGCCTGCATTTCCTTGAAAGTCTATCTGATTTAAGTTACTCTTTTGAGCAAGACTTTCTAAAAATAGGGAAATTGAATTAACAGAAGCAAACTTTTAAGCAAATTAAACCCACATATAATTGAACTCATGTTCATTATCATCATTGAAGTTGAAATTGTAATTTGTTGCTTTTCTTAAGTAACTATTAATTTCTAGTATCATCTCATCATCCCTGGTTAGCTTGCCACAACAAAGCAGTCATATATACAGTTATGCTAAACACAGAGAGCGTTGGGTTGGTTCACTTCATTTTTTAAAAAAATTTCAAGTGCTAAAACATAAGAAGGAAAAAAATACATTACATTCTAAATATATCAAGGAACATAGTCTCGTTTTTCTGTAACTTTTTTTTTTAAACTCATCATTGAACTCATTAAATAGGAAAATAATTATGGGTATTTAGTTTAAAAACAGATTTTGGGCTTCCCAGGTTGCACAGTGGTAAAGAACCTACCTGACGGTGCAGGAGATGCAGGAGACACAGGTTCGATCCCATGGAGGTGCAAATGGCAACCCACTCTAATTTCTTTCTGGGAAAATCCTATGGACAGAGGAGTCTAGTGGGCTACAGTCTGTGGGGCTGCAAAGAGTTGGACATGATTGAAGTGACTTAGCACGCATGAAAAACAGATTTTACAGTAAAAAAAAAGTTTTAAAATATAGACCTGTAAAAATTATAATGAACTTGTGTGTGTGTGTGCTCCATCATGTCCAACTTGTTGCCATTGCCAGGGAATCTTCCTGACCCAGGGATCGAACCCATGTCTCCTGTATTGGCAGGCAGATTCTTTGCCACCTGGGAAGCCCTGTAATAGCTCTCTAGATAATCTGACCCACCAAAGACTTAACACTATGGAATTTAAATCAGTGCTTACTGTTTCAGTATTAGAAAACTAATCAAAAGAAAACTACATCAATTCTTATGCAGACCACAAGGTGAGATTTGACAATCTTTCCAAAACTTCTCAAGACTGGCTTTTCTATTGCTTGTAAAAAGAAATCTTGAACTTTCAGTTTCCTCTGTCTCTGGATGAGTGGCTATTTAATGGAATTAAAAATTGTGGAGGATTCTAATCAAATAATACGAATTGCTAAGAATTTTAAAATGGGAATCAAAAGTCTTATCATATCCATTTTCCTTTTTAAGTTATTATATTAGTCTTTAATACTTAGCATCCTCCTAGCAACAAGAACAAATATCTTGTTGAATCAACATCTAGTAGAGTGGGGCTTAAAAAGTCCTCTAAGGCAGGGAGCCCTCTCAGTCATTTCAGAGTTCTCTCCACCAGATTAGATGGTCAGTGCTCTCCTTTACTGCTCGTGCTTGCTGCACAGAGCTCTCAGCTCAGGCCACATTTCAATATGCTTTGAAAGGCACAGTCCTACTCTTTCACCTGTCATTCAATTAAAATTTAAGCTAATGAACTAGCCATTTCTATAGGGACCTAATAAGTTGCCCATATAAAAAGGAAAAAGCTTCTAGACAATATTTCTCATTTTATCTGGGAACAGTTGGACAAAATTCTTATTTCATTTATATAATAATCAATGATTATTACTTTGGAATTTTCAATTCAAGTGGTAGACCAAGAGGAAAGATATTTTCATACATTTGTTCACTTAACACATGTATGCATATATAAGATATACATATATATATTTTGTACCTGTTGGATGTCAGGCATGTTGTTACACACTGTTTCTGTGTAAAAACACACTACTGCCTGTAGGAAGCTCACTCTTTGGGGTGAGAGAGGCATTCATTAAGTAACATAATAATGCATATATAATATGCAGCTGAGATAAGTGCAATAAAGGGGAGCTTAGTGGTGCTATGAAAGGAGAGTAACTTAATTAGGGGCTATGATGCCCAAACTGGCTGAGAAAAAGAATGTATAGATGTTAATTAGGCAAAGAAAGAGGCAGGGGAATATGCTTTAGGCAAAGGCAACAGAAAGGGCAAGGCTTCCTTGAGGATTTTATGTCTTCACAAGTCACCTCCACTTCCTGCTTTCTGAGAGCTGAAGGCAGGGACTAAGTGATGTTCCCTTCCTTTTGCATCACAGGGCACCAGCTCTCAGCTTGGTCCCTGAGTCTGTGCCATAAGACTGAGGGCCATGATGGATATAACAAAATAAAGCAACTGAACAAAATCAGCCAAATTGTTATATTAAGTATAGAAATAAAAGTGCAACTTGCTAGTTTCTTTAGGTAAAAAGAAACTTAAAATTTAAATCCCTGTAATGTGATGCTGATTATTTCTAATGATTTAGCAATAAACCAATTACATGTTGCACTATAAAAGACTTAAACTTCTGAAGCAAAGATCCATTTAACCTATATGGAATTTAAATTTTTATCAATATTTATCATGATTGGCATAAAATTTGGATGCTTATTATTGCTTTAACATTTTCACATATCAATTTCTCTGAATAAACAAACACATTTTGTATAGAGAGCATAAACAAAAAAGTTATAGGTTTCATGGCCACAGTAGTTAATTCTCTGGCAATGTGATTTGCTTTATCTGTCAAATATAATAACTTTTTGCTTGTGAAATGCTGTTACAATCCAGACAAATAGTAGATCTTTATAGTAGTTATTCCGTCCTGTCACATCTACAGTACAACTCTGTGTCACAACTGCAGTAAGATTCCCCCGGAGTCCAGGTAAGGAAGTAGTGTATTTTAGAGTTTGTAGAATGGGTAGGTTTTGGAAAAAGAGGAATCAGTACTGATTTTTTTAGGCAAGTTAAGGATAAGGGAAAGGAGTGAAAAATAATGTATCTACTGTGGGAATCACTCTAGTGGACAGGTAGATGAATATATGTGGATATATATAGACATACACAAACTATATATATATATATAATATATATATATGTATATCTCCACTGTCCACTATAGTGATATGCATATATATATATACACACACATATATAATATGTATATAGCTTTTTTTTTATTTTTTTATTTTTTTTATTTTTATTTTTTTTAAATTTTTTTATTAGTTGGAGGCTAATTACTTCACAACATTTCAGTGGGTTTTATCATACATTGATATGAATCAGCCATAGATTTACACTTATTCCCCATCCTGATCCCCCCTCCCACCTCCCTCTCCACCCGATTCCTCTGGGTCTTCTCAGTGTACCAGGCCCGAGCACTTGTCTCATGCATCCCACCTGGGCTGGTGATCTGTTTCACCATAGATAGTATACATGCTGTTCTTTTGAAACATCCCACCCTCACCTTCTCCCACAGAGTTCAAAAGTCTGTTCTGTATTTCTGTGTCTCTTTTTCTGTTTTGCATATAGGGTTATCGTTACCATCTTTCTAAATTCCATATATATGTGTTAGTATGCTGTAATGTTCTTTATCTTTCTGGCTTACTTCACTCTGTATAAGGGGCTCCAGTTTCATCCATCTCATTAGGACTGGTTCAAATGAATTCTTTTTGACGGCTGAGTAATATTCCATGGTGTATATGTACCACAGCTTCCTTATCCATTCATCTGCTGATGGGCATCTAGGTTGCTTCCATGTCCTGGCTATTATAAACAGTGCTGCGATGAACATTGGGGTGCACGTGTCTCTTTCAGATCTGGTTTCCTTGGTGTCCATGCCCAGGAGTGGGATTGCTGGGTCATATGGCAGTTCTATTTCCAGTTTTTTAAGGAATCTCCACACTGTTTTCCATAGTGGCTGTACTAGTTTGCATTCCCACCAACAGTGTAAGAGGGTTCCCTTTTCTCCACACACTCTCCAGCATTTATTGCTTGTAGACTTTTGGATAGCAGCCATCCTGACTGGTGTGTAATGGTACCTCATTGTGGTTTTGATTTGCATTTCTCTAATAATGAGTGATGTTGAGCATCTTTTCATGTGTTTGTTAGCCATCTGTATGTCTTCTTTGGAGAAATGTCTGTTTAGTTCTTTGGCCCATTTTTTGATTGGGTCATTTATTTTTCTGGAATTGAGCTGCAGGAGTTGCTTGTATATTTTTGAGATTAATCCTTTGTCTGTTTCTTCATTTGCTATTATTTTCTCCCAATCTGACGGCTGTCTTTTCACCTTACTTATAGTTTCCTTTGTAGTGCAAAAGCTTTTAAGTTTCATTAGATCCCATTTGTTTATTTTTGCTTTTATTTCCAATATTCTGGGAGGTGGGTCATAGAGGATCTTGCTGTGATTTATGTCGGAGAGTGTTTTGCCTATGTTCTCCTCTAGGAGTTTTATAGTTTCTGGTCTTACATTTAGATCTTTAATCCATTTTGAGTTTATTTTTGTGTATGGTGTTAGAAAGTGTTCTAGTTTCATTCTTTTACAAGTGGTTGACCAGTTTTCCCAGCACCACTTGTTAAAGAGGTTGTCTTTTTTCCATTGTATATCCTTGCCTCCTTTGTCAAAGATAAGGTGTCCATAGGTTCGTGGATTTATCTCTGGGCTTTCTATTCTGTTCCATTGATCTATATTTCTGTCTTTGTGCCAGTACCATACTGTCTTGATGACTGTGGCTTTGTAGTAGAGTCTGAAGTCAGGCAGGTTGATTCCTCCAGTTCCATTCTTCTTTCTCAAGATTACTTTGGCTATTCGAGGTTTTTTGTATTTCCATACAAATTGTGAAATTCTTTGTCTAGTTCTGTGAAAAATACCGTTGGTAGCTTGATAGGGATTGCATTGAATCTATGATTGCTTTGGGTAGAATAGCCATTTGAAAATATGATTCTTCCAATCGCCATGAAACAAGGTATTTTCTCCATCTGTTGTGTCCCTTTGATTTTCATCAGGTTTATAGTTTTTATGTATAGGTCTTTTGTTTCTTTAGTAGATATAACTCCTAAGTATTTTAGTTCTTTGTTGCAATGGTGAATGGTATTGTTTCCTTAATTTCTCTTTCTGTTTTTTCATGTTAGTATATAAGGGATGCAGGGAATTTCTGTGTGTTAATTTTATATCCTGCAACTTTACTAATTCATTGATTAGCTCTAGTAATTTTCTGGAAGAGTCTTTAGGGTTTTCTATGTAGAGGATCATGTCATCTGCAAACAGCGAGAGTTTCACTTCTTTTCCTATCTGGATTCCTTTTACTTCTTTTTCTGCTCTGATTGCTGTGGCCAAACTTCCAACACTATGTTGAATAGTAGTGGTGAGAGTGGGCACCCTTGTCTTGTTCCTGATTTCAGGGGAAATGCTTTCAATTTTTTACCATTGAGGGTGATGCTTGCTGTGGGTTTGTCATATATAGCTTTTATTATGTTGAGGTATGTTCCTTCTATTCCTGCTTTTTGGAGAGTTTTAATCATAAATGAGTGTGATTTTGTCAAAGGCTTTCTCTGCATCTATTGAGTAATAATTGGTTTTTTATCTTTCAGTTTGTAACTGTGGTGTATTACATTGATTGATTTGTGGATATTAAGAATCCTTGCATTCCTGGATTAAAAGCCCACTTGGGTCCATGGTGTAGATTTTTTTTAATATGTGTTGGATTCTGTTTGCTAAGAATTTTTGTTAAGGATTTTTGCATCTATTTCATCAGTGATATTGGCTGTAAGTTTCTTTTTTTGTGGCATCCTTTGTCGGTTTGAATTAGGGTGATGGGGCCTAGAATAGTTTGAAGTTTACCTCTTCTGCAATTTTCTGGAAGATTTGAGTAAGATAGGTATTAGCTCTTCTCTCAATTTTTGGTAGAATTTCAGCTTGTGAAGCCGTCTGGTCCTGGGCTTTTGCTTTGCTGGAAGATTTTTGATTACAGTTTCGATTTCCTGCTTGTGGAATGGGTCTGTTAAGATCTTTCTATTTCTTCCTGGTTCAAGTTTTGGAAGTTGTACTTTTCTAAGAATTTGTTCATTTCATCAAGTTGTCCCATTTATTGGCATAGAGCGGCTGGTAGTAGTCCTATGATCCTTTGTATTTCAGTGTGTTCTGTTGTGATCTCTCCATTTTTATTTCTAATTTTGTTAATTTGGTTTTCTCTCTTTGTTTCTTAATGAGTCTTGCTAATGGTTTGTCAATTTTGTTTATTTTTTCAAAAAACCAGCTTTTAGCTTTGTTGATTTTTGCTATGGTCTCTTTAGTTTCTATTGCATTTATTTCTGCCTTAATTTTTATGTATATATTTATAGTGAGAAATAACATAGAAGATTGACACTATGTATACTCTCACTTCTTAAGATGAACTCATTATCAAGGTCTAAAGATAAATGTGATAACCACAGATTTTTGTACCCCAATATATAGTATTTCTCTAAGAATATGAGAATATCTGTTCCTTTTAGGAGAATTCTCATACCTGACTTGGTATATAGTTTAGTTGTGTGGTCCTAATAAGATAGTCACATAAAAGTCCAGATCAAACAATTTAAAAAAATTATCTAGTTTTTTTAGCTTTATTGAAATATAATTGACATACACTACTGTATAAGTGAAAGGTATACAGCATAATGACTTGATTTACATAACATCATGAAATGATTACCAGAATAAGTGTGGTGAATATTCATAATTTTATATAGACACAACATTAAAGAAATTGGAAAAAAGTATTTTCTCCTTGTGATGAGCACTGTTAGGATTTACTCTCTTAATGACTTTCATATATAATATATAACAATGTTTATTTTGTTAAATCATGTACATCATATCCTTAGTACTTACCTATCTTATAGCTGGAAGTTGTATTTTTTAACTGCCTTCATCCAGTTCTCCCTGCCGAAATACATTCTTCTGTTCAGTAGGTGTTTTTTTCATTTTGCTGATAGTTTTCTTCACTGTGCAAAAGCCTTTTGTTTGATATAGTTCCATTTATTTATTTTGCTTTGTTTCCCTTGCCTGAGGAGACATATCCAAAATAAAAATATTGTTGAGGCCAATGTCAAAGACTCTATTAGTTATGTTTTCTTCTAGAAGTTTTATGGTTTCAAGTGTTATATTTAAGTCTTTAATCCATTTTGAATTTATTTTTGTACATAATATGAGGAAGTAGTGTAGTTTTGGGCTTCTTAGGTGGTGCTAGTGGTAAAGAACCCCCCTGCCAGTGCAGGAGATGCAAGAGATGTGGGTTCAATCCCTGGGTCAGGAAGATGCCCTGGAGGAGGGCACAGTAACCCACTCCAATACTCTTGCCAGGAGAATCCAGTGGACAGAGGAGCCTGGCAGGCTGCAGTCCTTAGGGTCACAAAGAGTCAGACATGACTGAAGTGATTTAGTATGCAGTCCAGTTTTATTCTTTTGCCTGTATCTGGCAGAAGTTTTCTCAACACCATTTGCTAAAGAGATTGTCTTTCCCTTATTGTATATCTTTACCTCCTTTGTCATAGGTTAATTGCCCATGTTAATATGGGTTTATTTCTGGGCTCTCTATTCTGTTCAGTTGATCTATGTGTCTTTTCTGTGCCAGTACCATATTGTTTTGATTATGGTAGCTTTATAGTATACTTTGCAAGCAGGGAATGTGATGCCTCTAGTTTTGTTTTTCTCTCAAAATTGTTTTGGCTATTCAGGGTCTTTTGCATTTCCATACAAATTTTAGAATTATTCTAGTGCTATGAAAAACACCACTGGTATTTTGACCAAGATTGCATGAAATTTGTAGATTGCCTTGAGTAGTATGGTCATTTTAACAATATTAATCCTTCCAACTCATGAGTATGGTATATCTTCCCATTTGTTTGTGTCATCTTCAATTTCTTTCAATAGCATCTTGTAACAGGTACAAGTCTTTAACCTCCTTAGTTAGAATTATTCCTAGATATTTTATTTTTCCTGCACATATAAAAGAGATTGTTTTCTGAGTTACTCTTTCTAATAGTTTGTTGTCTGGTCAAACAGCTTTAAAGAACACCATGTATGTTAATCACATCCAAGACCAGATGGGGATTGACAAGCTCAGTTCAGTTCTTTTTGATGTCTACTCATTAAGAGTTAAAAAAAGTCTTAGGATTAGAGTAAATTGTTTTTGGCAGTGAGTCATGAATTTAGATGTCTTTAGAGGCTTGGCAAATAACATAAAGTGCAGAAGTAGTACAGGGCAGTAGTTGTCAAAATGCAGACATGAGACCAATGGCATTAGCAACACAAGGGAAATTTTAAATAATGCATATTATATGGCCCCACTAAAGACACAGTTCAGAGACTTGGGATGAGACCATCAATATGTGTTTTAACAAGCTCTACAGGTGATTGTAATTTATGCTCAAATTTGTGAACAGCCAGTGTAGAATAATGGGAAACTATGAACTTCAGTGAACTAGAGTATAAGTCCTAAAGCATTCAAATTCAAGGTCAACTAACTGAGCTGACCAAAACAAAACATAAACATCACATGTGAGGGAAGAATTTAACCCATGGTAAATCAGTTATGTCTTCAGATTCAGAGGAATTTTAACACTTTCATTTCTAGAATGCTCAAAATTTTAATTGGTCATAATTGAACTATTTAGAAACCATTTCTCTGTGGTTATCCATTTTGCTGTCCCTGACTGTATATCCTCTAAACAGCAGCCTTTAGAGTCAATGGGACCTTCTCATAAAATGAGAATGGTGGACCATGGTGCACCAATGATACATCTTTCTAGAATACAGAAATCTGTCTCCATTGGTTTTCTTTTTGAACTGAAAATATGTAAAGCTCATAAAAAGGCTTTCTGAACGTCTAATCCAGTCTGATAATTTTTTAGATAACAAAATAAGGTTGAGAGGCTGAGCAATGTGCTGAAGATCGAACAGTGAATAAACTTAGTAGTGGTTATATTGTGATAGTGTTTGTGAGAATGAGTCAAGTGCATGTATACCACATATTTAAAAAGATGTATTCTTTTTGAAATAAATATTCATATTTATAAATTCTAAATAATATGTAGGAAACAAAAAAAATAATAAGAATTTATCTGTGAAATTATAATCAAGGTCAGTGTGAAAATGATTCAGTATTCACTTCATGATGATTTCTAAGGATTCCTATTTTAATTAATACATTTAAATAATTGTAGCATGCAATACAACAAAATAACTCAATTTTGTTTACTCTGATTCTTTTTTTCATGGACCAGAGGCAAGAGTGTCATATATACTTGGAACTCCATTCACTAAGTGAAAGATTTATAACAGAAAAGTTCTTGTTTGCCAAGTTCCTATTGTATTCTACCTTCTAGAATTCTTGGCACACTTTCAGTACTCAATAAATATTTGTTGAATAGATGAAAGTGAAGACAAGTTATTTAATTTTCCTGCCTATTCATATCCGCTTTTCTTAAATACTCCCATAGCTGTAACTATGTACAGTGGTACCTGTATTGACTGCCACCCTTTCACCATGGCTAATGGGATGTGTAACTGATGGGTCCAGGGTAAATTTGTCCAAGTATTTTTTTGCCCTAGATATACAGATTGGGGACATGGAGATAAAACACGGAGACTTCATGAAACTGTGTTCACCATTTGAACTGGGTGATATTACGTGGGCTATTTTCTATAAATTTTTCAATGGGTAAGTAATGGTTATCTACTATTTACTATCTTGTAGCTGAGAGGAATGCTTCAGTCAAAAATCATGCTTTAATGCTTACACTTATGGGGATGTGCAGATTATTAAAATAATTACATAAGTAATAGTTATGAAGTTAGTGTTAAGGAGAAAAATAA